>NW_020230605.1:0-124574 GCF_003227715.2 Harpegnathos saltator | reverse complement strand
GAAGGGAGAGGAGACGGAGAGAGAGAGGACGAGAAGAGGAGAGAGAGACGAGAAGAGAGAGGGAGAGAGAGAGAGAGGAAGAGAGAGAGGAGGAGAGAGAGAGAGAGAGAGAGGAGGGAGAGAGAAGGAGAGAGATGAGAGAGGGGAGGAGAGAGGAGGAGAGAGAAGGAGAAGAGGAGAGAGAGAGGAGAGAGAGAGAGAGAGAGAGAGAGAGAGAGAGAGAGAGAGAGAGAGGGAAGAGCGAAGGGGAGAGAGAGAGAGAGAGAGAGAGAGAGAGAGAGAGAGAGAAGAAGAGAGAGAGAGAGAGAGAGAGAGAGAGAGAGAGAGAGAGAGAGAGAGAGAGAGAGAGAGAGAGAGAGAGAGAGAGAGAGAGAGAGAGAGAGAGAGAGAGAGAGAGAGAGAGAGAGAGAGAGAGAGAGAGAGAGAGAGAGAGAGAGAGAGAGAGAGAGAGAGGAGAGAGAGGGAGAGGGGGAGAGAGAGGAGAGGAGAGAGAGGAGAGAGGAGGAGGAGGAGAGAGAGAGGAGAGAGAGAGAGAGAGAGAGGAGAGAGAGAGAGAGAGAGAGAGAGAGAGAGAGAGAGAGAGAGAGAGAGAGAGAGAGAGAGAGAGAGAGAGAGAGAGAGAGAGGAAAAGGGAAAGAGGGACCAAGCAAACGCTGTGTTGTCGTGTTTTCGGCACGAAAATCAGACCTCACTCGCTTCGTTCGTTCGTCGTCCCTTCTTCTCGTCCGCCCTTTTCTGCAGGCGCATTATCAAACGTGGGTAGAGAGATAAAAGTGGCGTTTTCAGCACGAAAATAAAATACGCCTGGCCACTTTATATCCAGATAATGACGTCCCCCCGTCGTCGTCATTATCGCGACCCTCTATCTCCCGCTCGCAGAAACAAAAAAGGAGGGGAATCTATGCGAGCTACGGTAGACGGTTCCTATACGGTTCTAATTTGTTTATCGTAAGGGCGTAAGCCGTAGTCTTTCTCTTATCGTCTTATCGCGATTTCTTATCTAGGCGATAAACGTGCCGAAGCGTCAGGTGAGACGTGTTGTATCCCATCGACAGAATGTGGGCGCACATGCACATACACACACGCGCGCGTGATGAAATAATTAGATGGTAGTACGAGTCAGGGCTAAGGGACGGTCTCGGTGTGATACGTGTAATTAGGATGATGGTCACTGTGTTTAATTTAGTAAACAATATGTATAGTGTTTAATATTGCTATATAGTTTAATATTGCTATATCAACCGCAAATTCGAGACACTGCTCGAGAATGTTTCGTTGCACCGGATTTTTCGTTAGCCACGCGTTTCTTTGCCGTGCGCGATTACGCGGTACGGTCGTGTTGCAAAAATCGCGAGCTTGAGAGCGAACCGGGCATTCAGGGAGAGCGCTGGATCGCGAGAGTGAGTCGAGAAAGCGCGATTCATAAAAGCGTCGAAGTTTGCGTAACCAAGCTGAGCTCAGCTGAGCGGAACAGTTGAATTTGTCGGATGGATAAATGAATCCGCTGAATTGGGATCGCGACAGATCGTGCGCGTTGAGCGCGTTATTGCGCAACGTAACAAACAACAATAGCGATTGTGTGTTATTAGCAAATTCGTAAGGAGTCGCGTAGGCGCGAGGATCGACCTCAAACTTTGCGCGACGACGTGTGATGAATCCGTACAACGGTGGATCACAATTTCACGCATATGCAAATTCTTAATTGATGACAGAGGAATGTCCCCTCCCGCCGGCCCCTCTCAGAATTAATGACGCGTAAATCGTGTGTGCGCGTTGACTTTCATAAACAAATTGCCTTGCGAACATTCCGTCGCGAGAGATGGAACCTAACCTAACCTCGCGAGACACCTGTTGTTGGTTAACCTGCTCGCACCGCCGAATAACGCAATTTCCTCGAGTCAATGATAAAAGTCGACGCACACCTGCGAATTTTGCTCCCAGCGAGCAGCAGCACTGCCGATGTTGACAAAATTGCACGCCCAAGTAGCACGCGAAAATAAACAATAACTCACATACCTCGTTCCTCAATGACATCCGCTCGATCGGCACACAGCACCACGAAGAGCACGCAAATCCCGGCGATCGTGGCCGGCCTCATGATGCGTCCTCGTGATCCAACGAAGATCGAGGAAACTCCGGGGCACCCTCACAACAACCAGCGAGGCATATCCACTGCACCACTACCGCACTACACACGTAAAGCGATCTCAACGCGCGAGAGCCTTTGAACTCAGCGTCCTTCCTACGACGCCCGCCAGTTTCACATCGAACGACTGCAAGACGCGGCGGCGATAACTTCACGCCTGAGACCGTAGCGCCGGCCGGGGCCCAGCGCTGGTCCCTTCTTCAAATTCCGCTGTGAACCTGTTCGCGCAGAGAACGCTCGGACCTCGGAATGCGCGTGTCACAAGCGGCGCATCGCGCTAGTGTGTCCGCACTGCTCCTCTCTCTCGTTCGTCCTTTCGACCGAGATCCTCGTCGATCGAAATCCCCGTCGTGCGAGTCCCGGAGTCTCTCTCGGAGCACACCAAGAGCGGTTTGCGTGTTCAAGGTGGCATAACCTACCCCGACGGCGACGGCGACGGCGACGGCGACGGCGATGGCGGCGGCGGTAATGACGACGACGACGACGATCTCGACGCTGACAGCTTCCGCAGCAGCGTTCTCTGTAAAAGCGGACACACTCGCGTCATCCACTAAACCGAAGAGACGCGCGCGCGCGCGCGCGAACGCGGGGAACACGGCGTGCGACGTGAAATCCGCGCACGAATGCTCGAGAGCGAAGGTGTTTCTCGAGCGGCCACCCTCATCCAACGTCTACCGCGCACACGAACTCACTCCTACGCCGGTCGCTTCAAGAATACGCGCGCCGGATCAAAAGAGAATCGCGCACCGCCAGCTGGCGCGCACGCCCGAAGACTCACGAGGTGCGCCGAAGATTGCCGACGAGCGCCAAGACAGCCGATAGGTAACGTTGTGGTGTTTTCAATAGGTTATGTCGTGGCTCTTGTTACGTTTATCGTCCGTCCGTCGTAATGCCCGGTAGGTCCGTTTTGTATTGTGCCTCGATTGTTTACATCATCCGCTGAATGGCTTTCCGTTTTTCCACCGTCGCCATTGCCATGCGGTGTTAGACTATCGCGCCGCGCGCAAGCCGTGGAAAGCAGTTTGTAAGAGGTTGAAAGTTGTAAGTCTTTCGTTCAAACTTTAATTGATCGCTGGGAATCGCGATGAGATATTCTCGCGATATTTTCACATTGCGTTTGCAATGCGAAAGGGAAGGGACACGTACGAATATAACAAACTTACAAAACTTATTAAATCAGTCGCGAGTCCTCGCGAAAGTAACTTTAAACGATACGTACATATTATGTATTAGGTGTACAAATGAATAATCCAAATTATTTTAAGCAGTTATGAAATCAATTTTAAATTGAATAGATTCTCCCGCTCTTTTGTGATTATGCAATGTTGACATATAGCTATTAAAGAGAACATATAGTTTGGCGAAAGGCCCAACATAACCTTCAAAAGTATTCAGTTCAGTACAGTCGAAAATGGCAACGGATAAGGTGCATATCCGACGCTGCATTCTTTATGAATTCCAACAAGGAAAAAATGCTGCAAGAGCGTGCGAATCGATTCGTTCCTTTCTCGGCGAAGGTGTTGCATCGTACGATGTGTGCGCATTTTGGTTTAAGCGGTTTAAAAGCGGTAATCTCAGTCTAATCGACAAACAACGCCCTGGAGGTCCTAGGAAGTGCGATAATGATGATTTGGAACAACTGCTCGTTGAGAATTCGGTACAAACACAAAAAGAGCTTGCAGAACAGTTGGGAGTAACGCAGCAAACGATTTCCAAACGACTACATAAGATAGGAAAGATCCAGAAAGAAGGAAAATGGGTGCCTAACCGCACGAACTCACTAAAACCAACAAAAATCAACGAGTGGCAGCGTGTCTTTCTCTTCTCAATAAGCAGCGTCGAAAGCAGCTTTCTTGTGGAAAATCGTTACGGGCGATGAGAAATGGATACTCTATGACAATCCGAAACGCAGAAAGTCATGGGAAAATCTCGGCGAATCATCAAAATCGCTTAGAAAAGAAGGTTCTTCTCTGCATTTGGTGGGATATCAAGGGCGTGCTTTATTATGAGTTGTTGGAACCGGGTGAAACAGTTAGTGCGCGGACTGCTACCAACGTCAATTAATCCGCTTGAGTCAAGAATTGGAACGAAAACGCCCGTATACTGGCAAACTGGGAGAACGTCCAGTGAAATCGTTGCATGACAACGCCAGGCCACACATTCAAAATCCAATACAAAAGACACCATAATGAGTCTTGGCTGGGACGTCTTGCAGCACGTGCGGCGTATTCACCAGACATTGCTCCATCCGATTATCACTTGTTCCGATCGATGCAACACGCCTTGTCCGATCATGCACTTCCAATCAGTGGATGAGATCCGAAAATGGCTTGACGACTTTATCGTGTCCAAAGACGTAACATTTTTCCGAGATGGAATTCATCAGCTGCCTGAAAGATGGCTTAAAGTTATAGAAATCAACGGCGAATACTTTGATTGAACAATTTAATTTACTTCCTTTTAAAATAAACCTTGAATGTAGCTGAAAAAATTGGATTATTCATCTGTACACCTAATATATTTATTAACAGTGCAATTAGAGCCCTTTGCATGTAGCTCTTTTATAAGTTTGTTGGATGGTAGTGTCAAGTTATTACTATATTACTACTATATGATGAATATTTACGCGATTATACGATTATGCGGTTTATTCGCCCTTACCGACTCGATCTTACCGTTTCGCGTCATCTAAGAGTCTTTCTGAAAAGAGACTTGAAAGTGGCGTAAAAGCTTTCAGAAACTGACAGTTAATAAGTACGAACGATAAAAAGAGTCAAAATGGATAATTGACCAGTTTCTTCGACTGGCGGATGAACGGATATACGTGTGTACGATGACGATCCTGTCGATTCCGCGAAGACGTTAGTCGTTTCGTCGTTGCAAAAATCGTTGAGAAGACTGGTTTCTTGTCGCCACGATGCACGCACGTACGTGTGATGATGCGTGCGTGTGATCGCGCGTACCTGAGGAGGGAACCGTGAAAGGACAGCTACAGCGAGTGAGGAACGAGCGTTATAAACGTCCCGCGACGACACGTATCCTCTCGATTCGCGAAAGCTCCTCGTTACAATACCTCCGTGTTTTTAGACCGATCGAAGTCGAGTCTACGTCCTCCCTCCTATCGTCGTTTATAGCAAGAGTAATTTGCAATCTCGCAAAAGGACGTCAACGATTACGTGCAACGAGCGCGACTTTTGCGACGTTACTTGCTCGATAAGCGACCTCGTAAAACTCTCCTCGCAATTAATCCTTTCACGCGCGGTGTTATCGTTTATAATTTTACCAACGTATATCGACGTATTCTTTCGCAAAAGAGATCTCTCCACTATGCTATTTATGGAGCATCATAATTCCGCAAAGTGTTCTCAATAGGAAACGCACCGCCGTGATCTATTATGATCCGTCAAAGCAAACGAGCGAAGATTTATGACGCGTTGCATTATCGCGGCACAATTGAAATCCAAGTCGCATGTGCTTCCAATAAATCTATCGGACTTTTCGTATCCGTGCTAAAATAATCGAGCAGCTGGACAGAGAGAACGTTTTGCACGTGCGTTATATCGCCTCTTCCGGCATTCTCCAGTTAGATAATAACTGACGGACCGGCTTTGTTTCGAGTCGTCTGGCTGAAACAATGTTGCTCTTGTAATCGCGAATATTCCCGATAAAAATGGCATCTGATATGGCCTCGTCATTGTCGACGAGCAGATCAAAGCGTCATGCTATTCCGAGGTCCTGGTGACTTCATCGCGACGACGAAGACGTTTTACTCGTAATTAAGCCGGCTCCCTGATTCTTAACGAAGCGCTCGTGAACGCGCCTCGGGAGTTAATAACGGTCTTCATAAAAATGCAGATGTCTTCATCACGCGTACCCCCTGAATTCCTTCTCCTCCCTTTTCAAATCGTTCTTCTGAATCTCCCTGAGGCGACCTCCCTGAATCTCTCAGTCGGGATCCGGGAGCTCGCTCTGCTTTCGGGCTTTTTTTCGCGCACGTAGGAAGACCAAATGTGCGAGTTTCGTGACGGATGGATCGTAATGGATGGCAGAAAGAATGGACAAATGGTGTCAAATGAAACGTTATGTAAACTGTCGAATTAATATTATTACGTTTCAACGAGACCGGACGATCTGTAATCTGTTAATCTGTTGTTATTGTCGAAACGTTCCTTCGAATCTACTTAGAAATTTTTGATTGGAAAAATTATTTTTTTTCTCCGAAAGAAATTACGTTGTTCTCGAAATTTAAAGTTTACTAACTTAGATAATGAAAATTGTCGATTTAAAATAATATTCATCAAGATGGGACTGTTTCGTATGTTGATGTTGATGAAAATCTGTCTCGAAAATCTCTGTTTCTTTTTGGAAATATGCTGGATTAAAAACGAGATTGAAGGGGAGAGAAGATGTCACATACAATCCCATTATTTTTCTCGTATCTGTTTATTATAAATAACAAGATGCATATTCGGTGCGCACGTGTCATTTTTAATCTGTATAATATATTTATATTTATTTATTTATTTATTTATTTATTTATTTATTTATGTATATGTGTGTATTTTCAAGCTCCAGCGCTAAGTTTATTTCGCTTACTGTACTATATCTCATTTATACTGAGTGGTTAATACACTTTGCTACAATCTGTTCCGCGATGCCGCGTGGAAAATTAGAAATTTCATTCGAGGATGAGCTTTGCGCGTCGATGCGGCGCAGGAAAATCATGTTATCCTCGCGCGAGGTAGAAGGTGGATGCTGAAAATCGATCCGCTCTCGATCGCATGCCGGATGTATCGTTTAAACCCTTCGAGACCAGCGGCATTGTCGCGCTCCTTTTTTTTTTTTCCGAGCGATACTCTTCGATGTTGACGTGGACGTGTGCCAATTAAGATGCAACATGCAAATCCGACAGATCCTTCTTGTTGTCGAAAAGTCGTTTAAAAATTCATTGATATGCGTCTCGCGAGTAACGTGGGGGGCGAATATTCGGGATTGAGACCGATCAGTCGACGAACAATTTCATGGTACTATCGCGCGTAATATTGGGCTCGGCCGATATGTCTAATTAAATTCAATACGTTACGTCGATGTGCAGATTCAACAAATTCGTTGTCGTTGAGCGTCCAGATAATTCGCGTCCAATGATCGGCAAGTGTCCGCGGGGGAATTTGTCTATCCGGAAACGAAGGGATTAACGGCGGAGCATCGGTAGTCCTTAAAAGCTACGTTATCCGTTAGTAGCGTTCGCGTTAGCAATGATTAATGCGTGCGCTCCTCTCAATCGTCTCGTATCGAGCCCCGTATATATAATCTTAACACTACGCACTCGACTATCACTCTGCCTCATCTCTCTGCGATAATCTAAGTTTAATGCGACGTATATTTATATATATATTTATTATATATATATATATTCTTATAAACTCTCTTTTACACGAAACGCTTAAACCTCCTGTCCCTCGAGATTGTCCGCTGTTTCGACTTTCTCCTTCGTTCTCGCGTTCTCTCTTTCATCACCTATTATCTGCTCCGAAATAAGAAGAAGGTAACACAAGTTTGTAAACTATTGTCGCGATATGCACATCATATCGATGCGATCGATGTTCAATGTAAACGTCTCGAATTGGCGAACTTCCGGAATTCTTTTTCTTCTTTTCTTTTTTTCTTTCCCAAGGGAGTCCGTTTCCGACGCGATGTCGCGTGCGACCGACATTTTATCAATATTATTGACTTTCTTGTCGTTTTGTTTAAAAAATTTTCGATTCAAAATGTTCGTCGTAGTTCGTTACACACGCGCTCGATCAGTTCCAATCACCTTGGTTAAAATTGATTTAGAAAAAGATATGTCGATGCGCCGATCGTCGTGAAATGTGAAAATACTTCGAGAGAAGACGCGCGAAAAGTGATGAATTTCGCGAGAGGGGGGGGGGGAGCACCGCGCGAGAGAGAATCATAATATGTATATATAGAAAACTAAAAAGCTGTGAAACACACTTTCGAAAGCTACGTACGACATCGTATAGCAGGCACGTCTTATCATATCACGCTAGAGGCTCGAATAAGCCCGGTAAAACCGTACAGAGACACCGAGTTCTCTCGACTTTTGTTGTATGTCCCTTACTCCTTCCTTCTTCTTACTCTTGTAACGACTAATTACGTATCCTCGTTTCTCCTTCCTCTCTTACACTTCGTCTTTAAACATTAGCATTCTCACATGCACTTTCCTCCTTGTTTATGCGGGCAATCTCTTCTCTTATTAATAAAAAAAAATGATGCAAACGGTGCAAACGAACGAGCGAATCCCCAGCTCGATTAAAGGAGCAGGAATCGTAGGTAGTCAAAAACATTTCCCTCTTCAGGGATAATGTCCATGACGGGAACACCGAATCTCATATCGCGAGAAGCTGCCGTCTCTCTCTCTCTCTCTCTCTCCCTCTCTCTCTCTCTCTCTCTCTCTCTCTCTCTCTCTCTCTCTCTCTCTCTCTCTCTCTCTCTCGAATCGTTGAAAGAACATGGTCGATCTTTCGTTTTATACTCCGTTGATCTCGTCGTTAGACTGTGATGAGCTGTATAAGCGAACTCACCAAGGATATCTGACTATCAACAGTAACAGTAATACCTACTTCGTAATCGTTTATATCGACACTAGTGCTTCACTACCGCGTTTCAATCTCGTTATCTCGAAATCGCGAAATATTTTGGATAACGTCGAGCCGTGTCAAGGAGCGAGAAACAAAAAATGGTCACGGTCACGCGTGGCGGATACGAGCTTTACATTTTTACTCGGGACTGGTCGATTGTTCGCGAATCAAAGTAGACGCGAACGACGAAGCAGAGAAACATAACGACGTGCTCAAGCGATCCTCCCATTTCTTTCTTTCTCTCTTCGTTGACGTCGCAAAGTGTAACGGAAAAATTGTCCTCGTCGCAGGGCTCTTTCTCGTCAATTATAATCTTCGTTGACAATGACTTCGTTGGAAAGTAGTAGTGGTATTTCTTCCTATATATAACAATAAAAAAGTCCGTAAAACAGTGAATGTACTTCCACGCGTTATATACACCATGCGGCGGAATTCTTTTTCTTTTTGGACGTCACTTGGCGAGAAGTTGTGTGCAAGTCGTTAAAAATTTCTGCTGGTCCTTTACATCTACCGTGAGTCTCTCTCCGAGTTTCTTACGAGCACGAAAAGCGGAGGTGCACATTTTTTTTGCAACGTGTTATCACACTTTTTCTCGTCGTTTCGCGACGACGTGACTTATTTCTTCGTCGATTTTTATTAGAATTACCGTTATATTGGGTTCTCTTTTTTTCGAAATTAAAAATTTACACGCGAGTTTCCTCTCACTCATATCGGAGGAGCCTCTTCTTTTCTGCTTTTCGTGAACGTTATTATCGTGTAAAATGTTACGCGTATTGGTACGAAAATTCATAATCATCAAGTCTGTCGAGTTTTGACATTACAAAGTCACGGCTTTCGTGTATACCCACACACGTATAGAAGTACACGTCGAAGTGTTGAACATTTTTATTCGCATTTCATCTTTCTCTCTCTCTCTCTCTTTCTCTCTTAAACCTCTTCGGATAATGATATATTAAAATATTCGCAGGGGAATGTTCGTTTGAGAATCATCGAAACTTTAAGAAACACCCGCCTGCCATTCAAATAAATTGTTTCTCAAACAACTGTAAACACCCGCTAAAACGATTGCAAACATTGCTCTCATGATGATAAAAAGAGCGAACGGTATTCTGAAAAAGTCGCGCCGCACCGTTCGTGAAAAGTCCCGAAAGTGGGACTCGGCTTGAAACTCAACGTGGTCGTACGCAACGTTAACATTATTCTCTTATCCGTATCCTTAACGAATCGACGCCGCTCGCTATTAGTAACAATGCGCGTACCCAAGAACAACCGCAGATAAAACATCCGATATCTCTTAAGTAATAAAAACCGTTTTTAAAGCTCTTAACTTATAGTTATTTAGAATTAAACACTTATTACGAACGCGTGTGGTCGACCCAGCTGAAAGTCGCGGTTCCAAAAGTAAGTGCGGTGCCGACAGAAGCTTCCGGAAAGAAACCAGCGCGTTTTTATTAGTGCCGCGAGGGATCGTTGCCCCGACGAAACCTTCCTAAAGCTACCGACATCCAAGTCGCCGCGTCGTCTTCCGATTGTATGCTCGTTTGATTGCGTAACGAAAATCGATGGCGGTGATGAAATTCGGCGATCGACATCTTAACAAACGACTGCCTCCGATATCGGATTCTCCGTGATGTGTATGGTCGCGGTAGGCCAGTCGATCTTCTTGCTGCAGACGTGATTCAGTCCCTCCAACGAAGCCAATCTGTAGTCGGCCATCTTTAACGGCGACAGCGGGGCCACTGTAAACGAAAAGAGGAAATAGAGGAAAGGTAGCGCAATCTCGGCTTCGTCAGTCTGCCGTCGTCAACCTCGCCTTGAGGAGGCTGTGGTAGAACGCGCGTGGTAGAAGTTCCGTTCGTTCGCTCGAATTTTGTTACGCGAGCGTAAAAAAAATCGACCGCCGAACGAAGAGTTGTCCCAAAAGGAAAAGAAAAGCGCACATGCAAAGAACGAAAGAAGGTATCTTGGGTGGGTGGCATTGTTGTTGGTTGGTGGATTGTTGCGTGTGCGCATAGCGAGGCGCTGTGGCTTTTTAGCATGGACTGGTTACACTACTCTATACTTATACTCAGGTGCGAGATTGCTTTTTGTTCTTCATTGTTCGGTCATTGTTCCGACGAACGAAGTCAATGAATGACGACGACGTTTCAACATGTCCCGATATGAGTGAGTGAATGTGGGTGGGACACGTGTGTGTCTGTGTGTGTGTGTGTGTAATGTTATAAAATGTAACTTAGTCTCTCTCTCTCTCTCTCTCTTATTTACGTAAAGTGGATAATTTGGATCACCTGTATCGGAGGATAGCGCAACAGGTCGATCCCTGTTAATATTGCGAACGGATATGTCGCTACCGACTACCGAGAACTATGGAACAGAAGAACTCATTGGATAAGACCGATTCATCGTGCATCGACTTCACCGGGCATTTTTATCGTTCACACCGTGTGTGATTAGCGTCACCACTTTAGCGTCTGAAATTCGTCAACCGCATCTTTGTCGTCAGATTTCGCAAAAACAGAACAGACACGGGGAACTTGTACAGACGCGAAATAAAGATGGGGATGGGGATGGGGTGACACACCGATACGTGTGTGGGGAAGTTTAACGAGGCGAAAGTTTTCATAGACCTGCCATCGACACACAGCGTAGCAAACGAGGAGGTCAGTGCGGTATCAGGAGAATCGTATCAGAGAGTGGTTAGTCAAAGTGGTTAGTCTTTTCTCCCGTCCGCTTTTTAATGCTTTTTGGAGACTCTCGGGAAATCCGAGATCTTCCAGGACGTGTCGTTATCTCGCAGTTAGTATCTCTCATACCTTCCGAAAAAAGTTTGAATTCCGACTTACTTAACGCATAGACGTGGCCTAATTGACCAACTGCGCGCTCGACTCCTTGCGGCCTTCAATTCCTAATTACAATTACCTTCGGGTGTTGTTGGCTTCACGGGCTTCCGCGGGGATCTCACCACTAAAACGCATAAGAAAAGAAGTTCCATTTAAAGATCATCGGCACAGGTGTGTGGCAGCATGGCGGTACTGAACTCTCGCTACTGCTAGGTTTCAAAGCATTGCTGGTGCGTAACATCGATAGGCCAATTATCTCTCATTTATTTATTCTCCTCTTTGAGATCACGAGTGGATTGCAGCGACAGATAGCGGTGCAGCAATTAATTTACTCAAAGCACCGCTCGAAAATTTTCTTTGTCTCGGCAAAGTGTCCGTTGCCTTCCGACTCTGGTCCGTACGTCGATACCGAATGGAAAAATGTTTATTATATATATTTATCGGTTTGTACAACCGATAACTGGACTGACTGACTGATCAATTTACCGTCCCTCTATGTGTAATGAATCGAACAATTTCGTAAACAGCTTGATACCACTCTCGAATTATTTTTCTCGTTGTGTAAAATAATTAATAATAACATTAACTTCTAATTCTAATTAATTCTAATGAATCACGCCGCGCCGTCGCGAGATAAATCCGAGTCGTTTTTAGACAACGGACAATCGTATGGCCGAATGTTCATTAATTTCTTCGCGTGTGTACGAACGCAATGTCTTAATTTTACAAGCGTCACCACTTCAAGGACTCGCGGTCCTTAGCGTTTGGAACTGCTTCGAAAATAACCAAAACAGAAATAGCAAACAAGCCGAAACTAATTACGCTACTGGTTCAGCTGAGATTGTTGTAATATATACATACCACTCGATCGATCCGAGACGCGTGGGAAATAAAGGCGCAAGTCGATGAACATGTATAATACTCTTTTCTCTTATTTGCCTTATTTCTTTGTTTTATCTCTTTCTCTATTTCTTTCTATCTCTCTCTAATATAGCTCGAAAGTATAGCGGTATAGCGGTAAAAAGTCGCAGGCGAATTCAATGCAATTCCTTTTCACAGAGTCACTCTTTTTTATTTATCAAGTCAAACCAATGGCTCTCAATGAACAGAGATACATGCTCGAGTACGTATTTTTGAATGTCGGTGTAATCAGGCGCCTTTCGCCGCCTTTCGTCAGCACAGAGATAAAGCGGCTTATTTAGTGTGAATCTTGTCGTAGTGGTACATCCAGCTCTGATCGCGACAAACGAAGTATAGTACACGCAATATCAGTCCTGTTCTCACACTCGGATTCAGCGATGTCCAAATATCGCGTCACTTGTACAACGTGGAAATTCTGCTAGTATAGCGAAATTCGACGATCGCAACAACAACACAGTTAACGACGGTGACGAGATGTGCGATGCGACGAGAAACGACAGATCTATTTGGCGCGACGACTCACTCGAGGCCGTGTTTGAATGTCATTCGCGGTCATTCGTTGATGAGAAATGACGTAACTTTTGTACTGATCGGTGAGTGAAAGCAAGTCGGGGGTAAAGAACCGAAAGACACGCGACGTGAAATCAATTTGCGTAATTATCTAGCCGGACCTTGGTGGGTAGACTTCGTCTACGACGGCTCGTGAGAAAGCATGATGTTCAGTGGTTCAGCATAGTGTTCTTGTGACTTAAAAAGCCGAAAGAAACGATAAACCTGACTTGTGACGAGAAAGAGAAGCGTCATTCCATTGTGAACTTACACATGAGTGTAAGTTTCTTTCTACAACGTTTCTCTCGCGTAATCACGTAAGCACAACGGTTGTCACAGCGCGAAGTCACGCTCCGTAACGTAAAACAATGTACGCAACATTGCTATAAAAGAACAAAGTTTCGACATCTTAAAGTTAGCTAAGACGTTAACTCGTCGTATAACGATGACTATTTTGCAAAGTCTTGATTTGATATACATTTACTTAGAGAGAACGTGCATTTAGGTTGCATCACGCGAATGCACCGTTACCGTTCAACTCTACCACCTCCTCTCACAGTCATTATCAAAGTTAAAGTTAGATTACACGAACGATTCGATCGAAATTTACAAGCGTGACTTTGTCGTCCGAGCCCGAGACCAGTCGGAATCTGAGGAATCGTGAGTTGCAACAAACGGCCAAACGGTAGTATTACTAAGATACTCGTCGTTGAAACGATACAGTTCGCCAATTGTTAATTTTCACGATCTCCTATTTTTAGATTTTTGTCGAGTCCGCGGTACTTTTCGATCCTCGCAAGCTGCGCAAGAGCTTACGAATTATTCGTGTAGCATCTATCGTTGAAAGGGAATGTGGTCGCGCGGGGACAATCGACGATTATTATGTTAAAGATCCAGTAGGCCAAATTCAATCGAGACAGCGACACGATACACCGATCGATAGAGCGAATTTAACTCTAGAATTTAACTCTAGCCACGGTCAAAGTCTCCCTGCGCCTGCCCGCTTCGACGTGCGTTTAGCCGTGCGAGAAGTTGCGCGACCGCCTGCAATGCGCTGAAGTTGTTTGGTTCTTGTTTTCGCGAAAAAAAGATTTATATACCATTCACATCCGCGTTTCCGCCGAAAGCTCTCTTACGACATCCCGACACGAGTCTCTCCTAGATACGATCGTAGTTGGCAGTAATTACCGACGTGTCTCGCAGTCTTCCGCTTGCAGGCGATCACGAGACATCTTACGAAACCCGACGACGCGTGCGCGAATTGCTTACACCAGTGAAGATCAATGAGAATTGTCGAATCGATAGTTCGGTGAATTAATTAATCTCTAGAGAGTATGGCTCGCGAAAACGCTCACTTACCGTATCCCTCGCCCTGGAGAAACAGCCGGAACGCCTCGCTTACTTTACCGGGCTGCTCTTCCAACACCATGCCGCAGTCCGATATCTGAAGGAGTGAACAGGATGCAATTATGAGACGCGTGATTACAATCTCACGCTTATCTCGCGCGCGTATTTCGCCCCGGAAACGCTCGCGCGGATTAAGACCCTTTAAGAGCCTCAGCCAATATCCGAGCTATCTCTCGAAGAACGGGATCAACGGGAAGTATCAAAATTACTTTGCTGCCGGGGGCGTTCAACGGAATGAAGAAACTCACCTTCATCCAGGAGCTGTTCGTCGGATCCAGGCGTCCGTTTAACGTTACGGTGTCGTCGACGTGAGGGCTTAGAGCACCGGTGATGTTCATCACCGGCACCCTAAGCGTCAGGCCCTCCTTCTTGCGCGTCGGGTCCAATTCCCTCGTTATGTTGAGATCCGTGCGACGGACGTAACTGTCGATGAACAAGGCGAGATTCGTCGGGTTCACGCGGCGCTCGAAGTAGTTCTTGTACACCTGCACCAGGTCATGATTTCGCTCCTCGGTCCCCTGCTCGAAAAGATCACCTCGATTTTAACGAGCGCGCCGCCTCGCCGCGGCGTTCATCCCGAGTGCGAGTCACACCGACCGTGACGCGATTTGCGATCCAAATACTCGTTATTTAACGTTACGCGAATGCTTAACGAAACAGTTCGCGTCGATTCGCACGCGCGCGGCGTTCCGGCTTTTCGTCGAGCGCGCGAAATAATCGGCGGCTTGCTGAAATCACAAGTGTGCACATGGCGGAATTTTTTTTCACCGTCAGCCGGCATCTCTCCCTCTCCCTCTCTCTCTCTCTCTCTCTCTCTCTCTCTCTCTCTCTCTCTCTCTCTCTCTCGCGCGCGCGTTGATCTCGCGACTGCACGCGAGTCCATAATCAAAGTAAAACGCGTTCCTGAGGCTATTTTACATCTGCCGATCGCGAACCGATTTCGCAGCCCCGGCCGAGCGCGCACGTCGTAGGCGCTCACGATCCGGTTTCTTCGCGTCGCGATGGAGGTAAAAACAACCGGCAAGACCCATCATTAGTGTCGGATGGGAGGGAATGCAACGGAACGACGGAATGACGGCCAGGCGAAGCCAGAAAAGAGCCACGCTGTGTCTGCTGGCCGGCGGCTTTATTTGAAAATTGCCTTCCCTCGTGCTTTCTCGAGAGCGGACGCGCGCGCTCGGTTCTGGATAATCTCGCTCGACTCGCTCGTATTATTCACTTGATTCACTCCCGATCAGCCTTAATCTCGCGGCATGTACCGCGATCTTGTTCCCGCTTAGACCGCAATGTTCGCAAGAGAGTCAAGGCGCGTGTCGCGCGATTTAATCGCGCGGTCTTACGTCGCTCAGCCGATTATTTCCGTCTCACGCGTGGGATACATTCTGTGTGTACATGTGTAATAAGGTTGGATGCAATTCGATTTTATGTTCGCTTAATTATCGAGGTTAATCGCAAAGGTTAGAGGTTGTCTTTGAACTGCGATCATCTTCGCGTACGTACAACGGCGCGACGAGAGCGCCGGTCTAATCAGCGCTCCGCGTGAGGAAGGATATTCCGCAAGCCCTTTGAAAGCCTAAGCCTCGTCGTCGTCGTCGTCGTCGACGTCGATAATTCATCTTGTGCTCGCGCATGAGCGCTAACTCGCTTGACATTATTTCGTGCCTCATAAGAGAACTCGGCGGTTTATTAACTCCGTGTAGTGTACCCAACGAAATGAACTACGTGAGATAATCTTGCCCGGAACACGCTTTTAACCCCGTAAAAGGGCCTCGAAAACAGACTCGCAGGACTCTTCATATTATCCGGGGCGATTAAACAGTCGAATGCCCAACGCTCTCTCTCTCTCTCTCTCTCTCTCTCTCTCTCTCTCTCTCTCTCTCTCTCTCTCTCTCTCTCTCTCTCTCTCTCTCTCTCTCTCTCTTTCTCTCTCACACACACACGTGTATATGTACGTAGCGAATTGAGTTCTAACGTAAAGCCCAAGTTAAACGGACATTGTCTATTATTATTCCGCGTTGTGGCGCGCAAAAATATCGCGACGGTAATTGAACTTCGCAGCTGTGAACGTACGTTAGTTTCGCGGCTGACTCAACGCTCATCGTCAAACCGCACAAGCCGGACTGGTCGCAGAATGAAATTTCGCGCGCGCGCGCGCACTCGCATACTCACCCTGCCGAAATGATGCCACATCAGATAATCGAGGACGCCCTGGGTCATGCCCTGCGACCTCAGGTGGCGCACGTTCATCTTTTGATAACCCCACTCGATCCATCCCGCCTGCGTGGACACGCAGTTTATCAGGCACAGTGCATTAACTTTCTCCGGATGGGCGAGTGCGAATCGCGCCAGGATATTGGCGCCGGCACCGACCCCGAAGCCAATTACGGACTTGATGCCAAAGTGGCCGAGAATGAAGAGCAGCTGTTCCGCGAGCTCCTCCATGGACGGATAGGTGTAGCTGAAACGGAGCGGGGGGAGTCGTCCCTTTCAAAACAACTTATCGGCGATGCCTGCCACCGATAACGGTGTGCTTTCGCGTAAACTCGATTGGCGCCTAAGCTGCTTGCGAAGTCGTTACTCGCTCGTTGTAAATCGAGTCTCGCTTCTCGAGCGAGCGCCCTTGGAAACATATCGACGCTTTCCAACGGGTCGATGATTTTCCGAACGCGTCCGCATTCGCGAGGAATTACGCGATAAACGAAATGCGATATTAATCGGGAATTCCGAGCGTTTCACGAGAATATCGAACGGTGCGCCGCGCAATTTATAATTCTGAAATTTCCAGCGAAATGCGCGCGCTCATTATATTTCCATCCGACACAAATTTCCGCGAGCGGATTTCGCGTTGCTGATAACGCGACGATATTTGTCGCGTTATCCCTCCTCAGCTCCGGCAGAATCCTCCCCAGTAAGATCGATTCTATAATCAATGATACAACGTAAAGCCTATTCTACATCGCAAGTCGCATGCGGCCGCAGGCGAATTGACCGGTCACGATCGATTGTTCTCTTTGCGATCGAAGAATAATGCGATTGGTCAATTTGCTTGCGACTTGAGACTAATGTACGTAGAATCAGCTTAACGCGTCTGCTTGTATAATCGCCGTTCTGCGAAACAAATGAATATTATATGACTGTAAACAGCTTGAAGGCTAATGTATCGATATACATCGGAGCTCGCGCGGCCTTTGGCGGCGGGACTTGGCACGCGAGCGAACACCAACTGACACAACCGCTGCATACAAATCTGCATTGCGGCCTGAATTATTTTGTAACGCGGCGCTTAGCCGAATGTGCGTCTCCCCATGGTAAAGCCTTGCTCACTTGAGGTCTGCATAATTAAACACGGCGAGAGAGAGGAATTCTCGAATATGACGGCGCGTTAAATTTTCACCGCGCGAAGCCACTGCGCTCTGCATTATTATATTGTAACCGTGGTTTATGCGTTCTTCGTTGAAAACCTGATGAATCTAAAGTTATTAGCGGTAAGATCGATCGGTTCCGTCGTCCTCGAGAGTTTCGTTTCACTCGCGAGATTTCAGAAGGCACGATTGCGCGATATCGCGAGCTCGGGAAGAGGAAGAGAAATATGCGCGTGTCTCACTTTCATCTGTTATATCTCGGTTTCACTTAGCATAATAGATCGGAGAGGCGAATTATGTAACAATCGATAAGCTCGAACCCGTACGAGCGCGCTTCGATCGGCGATATTATACGACGGGTGTGCGCAATAATAAAAATTATCGCCTTTGTATTTGTCATGCTAGCAGAATTGTGAGCGAGAGCGGAGGCTGTCAGAGCGAAATTGAATTGAATTTGATTGAGATGTTAATTAGGTCATTGATTCGCGCTAATTAAAGCCGCCTGTCATAAAAGGATGCGCGTATCTTTCGTATATCCAGACGAGATCGAAACTTGATTAGAGAGGCATATGAGCGCCTCTAGCTGTAGATGCACTCATTGACCTTTCACCAAGTGCTAATTAGTTTGCTGTTCAACGAGATCTTAATAAAACAAAGCAAAGGGTCTTTCTTCCCGTTTTAGTTCTGGACGCGATTCAGCTGACTCTCTCTCTCTCTCTCTCTCTCTCTCCCTCTCCCTCTCTCTCTCTCTCTCTCTCTCTCTCTCTGCGCTCTTTTTATACGTATCAAACCTAATTTCAAGGACTTGATCATTTAGCTGCCGGTAAAACCGGAAGTTGTTACGGAACACTAGTGTGACGTATCTAAAATGCATTAGATGAAAAATTAACTCACTCCTCGGGTAGCGTCGGTGCGCCCTCCTCTTGCCCGGGTGCGTTTACGTGGTACACGCAGAAGTTTTCGAGTAGAACACGCATGTCGATGTAATTGAAGAACGCCTGGAAGCTCGAGATGTCTGGAAAAAATAATTTGCTCATCTTCCCCCTCCATCCGATACAGAAATGCTGGATGTCAATCTATACAAACGCCATTCACGAAATATCGCATTACCACGGGAAATCGGATCGCTCAAATCCGCGAGCAAACTGAAATTAGAAACTGAATTCTCCGAATGGACTGCAAATTGGAATCGGATTCAAAGCGGTAAAACGCGCGAGCTGGTATCACCGTCGTGGTGTAAACCGCGTCATCAGCGTCATCAGCGTGCGCCCCATCGGGCGAATAAAAGGGCAAAATACACGTGCGGTGGAATTCGTCAGGCTCTTTTTCCTCTCACGCTTCACCCACCCCGAATTTATTCCCGACGGGCCACGGTTCTGAGTAATGTCCCGAGCGTTTTTATTCAAAATCACTCACAATTAAGGCCTAGATCGTGATAAGTGAGGATAGCTGGTTTCGCTCGATTTCCTTGCACCGCCACCAGCAAACTTCCCTTGTCGGTCTCCACCCTTTCTTCCCGCACGGAGCCGTCGTCCCTAGAGAGGTATCTCAGAGCCGGAAATTGCAGCTGAATGTTCTTCAGCTCGATGTCGTCCATGCTATCGGAGGGCATCGTGCTGCGCATGAAAATCAGTCGTTTAATTATTCGCGTCGCACAAGCGACAGGGCGGAAAGTAATCGGACATTCTTCGCGCGGGAGCCAATCAGCTCCCGGCGGCGATCTAAAATTTCCGTATGACGTTTAACGTGGACGCGACTCCGTGGTCCTCGCCCTCCCCTGCCATCTTCTTTCCCTCAGCCTCGATACCGCGCGGCGCGAGCAATTTTTCCCTTCGCCCTTATTGATCTTAGAAACCACCTTAAGAGAATGGCGGAGGCGCGCGGGCGATCGTACTTGCTCTTTACACTGAGAGAAAAGTATATGATATTTGGAACTATAATGATATAGTAACTAAATTATAGTCCGAAATATCATATTTGTAGTAAGTATTAGCATAATATCGGTAATAATAACGATATAGGCATATCGCATAACCAAGCATATAATATTTTTACGAAGAATTATAGTAAGTTAAACTAAAATTATTGTATGGATACAAGTATAAAATGGTAGGTAAAGTAACTCTTTTACATAGTCAATATTACCAGAGTATTTGCTAAATGATGTAACTATGTGAATATTAAATCTCACTATATTTGTGAAGATGAGAAATTACCATATATGTGGTAAAAGTAACTAAACAATTATTTCAGACAATCATCGACTATATATTTGTGTTTATTCTACTACATTTTGCAGGTTCCACGAACTGTAAAAATATGATTGACGCCAAAATGAGCTATAAAATACAGTGAGATTATAGTTAATTCAACTATATTTTTCTATCAGTGTATCTATCAGTGACCATTTCGCGCGAAGTACGTTTTGTACTTTCGCACTTGGATAACAATTTCACACGTCCGGCCCGAGCTGACGCCTAACACCGGCAACTTTATAATGCAAATGCGGCAAAGTGCGTCTCTCGTAGCGTACGCTTCACATCTATCCGGCTTATTACTAAAGCTATTGTTGCCGTCCCACATAATGGGCCGCCGCGGCATGAGGAATTGTTCATCGGCGAGACAGCTTCGCGTGTTACTATGGAAAGAAGCTAAGAGAAGCGAGAACAGCGACGGAGCGCGATGTTCTATTGACTATATCTCGATCACTGATCACCGAGTCCCATCCACTCGGTGTTTGCGTCTTCCTCCTCAACGACCTCCTCGCCGACGAATGTGGGCCACGAAGGATGGCCGCGAAGATGCCGCGTCAATTGTGTTCTCGTCGTCAATTATCGCGGCGCGCCAGAGGAGAAGCCGAGACGGCGCGTCGCGCGTTAACCCTCCGCGACCGCTGTCGCTTCGAAACTATTTCTCCCTCGGCGACGTCGCGAAATCGATGGATCTCTCGACGGTCGCCCCGGGCCGGGAAGTGGTCTCGTTACCGAGAAAATGCAAAGAAGCGTCCCGGTTTTCCCGACCGCTGATTCGACGCTGCTAATTAACCCGATCACGCTGGAAGTTAACGGCGCGCGCGCGCACACATACACACACACGTACACACGCACACACATCGTGCAGCAATCGTCGCGAATTTTGCCAACTCGTCGTTTTTGCCACGATCGCGCGTCCAACCACCGCGCGTCTCGCGTTACGTCGCGCCGATGTGTTTTGCGAGATGAAGCGCGTTCGCGACGCGGCGTCTTCGCGTAGTTTCGCGCGATACATACACACACACACACACACACACAAACAAACACACACGTCGGCAGTCTTGTATAGACGTTAAGGCGACCTTTTTATAGTATCGATCAGCAGGTCGCCACACCCCGGTCGCTCGAAGTGATACCGCGGACGAAAGACGCAAAAAGCGTCGGTTGTACCACGATGAAACGCATGAAAACCCGTCGTGTGTTCCGCGCGAAGATGTGATATCGCAGTAATTAACTGTCCGGGTGTGTTAATTACTGCCGATGCGGCGGCACGGAAGACTCGAGCAAGCGCATTTTATTTGGTAACAACGCGCTCCTCCGAGATTCTCGAAAGGCCGGACTCTCGGTGCGAATTAGTGATGGGCAAATATCGATCGATGAAACAAGCATCGATTCTTATTTTCTTGAAAAATCGATTACCAGACCGATATTTTTCGGGCCGATTATTCTTTTCGTCGATTATATTACTAGATTTCTCACTAAACTTTCATCACTAGGAAATTTGTTTACTATCATTAAGGCCCGTCTACAATAGCTGCGAAAACAAAGCTGTACAGTAAACAGTAAACAGTAAAAAATAAACCAACAACAGTCGACTGTTATAAGAACAACCGACTTTAATTGGTTTATTTCTTGTAGCTTACGCTTATAGCCTTATTCTTATATAACCTTACGCTTGCAGCCATTGTAAAAGGGTCTTTAAGGTCTTTTAATAATATATTAATTTATTGTTGCAACATATAACTCTTCGCATTAATTTAAAATAAACCAGGAAAACATCGATTATTATCGATAAGTTTTAAGAAAATATCGATTATGCAGAAACAATTTTTTTGACAATCGATTAAATCGAAGACGATGCTTCTTTTTGACGAAGTCCCTCTCCCTAGTGCGAATTCCGTCCCTTTCAAGGAGGTGTCAACGACGGGCAACATCATCGACGGATCTCGCATAGCATCCACCTTAGCGGCTCTAGAGCCGGCCCGCAGCCGACTAGAGCCATGAGAGCTGATTCGCGGCCCCCCTGTTATTCCAAACGCACAATAGCGGCCGATCGCTTAAATCGCCGCCGGCGAAGAGGACGACACCGGTGTTGTCGGCCAGTCGCGGGCTCCCTCGCTTAATGCTCGGAAGACCTACTTCGGTCTCTCTCTCTCTCTCTCTCTCTCTCTCTCTCTCTCTCTCCCTCTCTCTCTCTCTGTACCCTGGGAGGATTTACGCGCAACCCAATTTCGGTAGAACGCGAAAATGTCAGGAACCCCGTTTGACCTTTCCGGGCTGGGCGTTCGCGCGCGCGTACGCGGCGTTACTAAGCGCGCGCGCGGTAGGAGAAGAAGAACGTCACCGGGAACCCGACGCGACTGTCGTGCTCCCGCGACCTCGCGGAGGGTGGCAGGCTGAGGGAGCGGGAGAGGGCTCCCTTTGCTCCTCCCGTTGGAGGGGCCCTTTCACGGGCCATGACGACGGTGCCCTCGCTCGAGTAATAATCGACGCGAACGCGACGTAACGTATTACATCGTACACGCTGCATTTTTACGTCCTCCGGCGCCGCCACCGCTGGCGCATTATAGTTCGCGTTATTAAATTCCTTATCTAATTGGAGCGGGCGAGGAGACGACAGGTCGCGCGACGCTTGAATTAACGCGCTCGGCGTTCGGAGTCATTAAGACGGAGGATTTATTATTAGCCTCGCGGGGAGAGCCGAAACTCCAAGCCACCGAAGATTTACCTTCGACACCGGCGCGGCGCGGCGCGGCGCGTCACGTGCGAACGTCGCGTCCCTTTTTCGTCGTCGTGCTCGCGCCGACTCGCGTTATCGACTCGTCGGCGTTATCACTCGCCGTTAATTCGCACGGGCGTATTGTCCGCCACTCGCGCGTGTAGTCGTTCGCTTTAACGAGAACGAGGAGGAGGAATTGCGCGCGCTCTGTGTCCGCCTTTCTCTCCGCCCCTCTCTCTCTCTCTCTCTCCAGTGCTCTCTATTTTTAATAAGCGTGAGACGCGGAATGACGAGGTGCAGCGCTTGTGTGTTTCCGCGGATAAAGCTGGAAGTAGGAGAAATCGTTTCCGCGGATTTACGGCGCGCTCCGCAGACGGCGTCGCGATGACTGGCGTCGGCGATCGATGTTACGCTCGCGGAAGGAAGCGTGTTCTCACGAATGTGTCGTGAGATCAACCGCGAGAGAGAGAAAGAGAGAGAGAGAGGGAGAGAGAGAGAGAGGGAGAAGGAGGAGGAGAGGGAGATAGACAACTTCGGCACAGACGCTCGATCGACGCTTCTCCGACGCGCGAGTCGCGACGAATTGATTTCCGATCATCGGCGTCGATCTTTGCGAAATTAACTTTGCTTTAAAGTGACCGAGTATCCGCATTAACTCCGCCTCGATGGCTCGAGCCGATTACGTCAAGCCACTTCGCAATGAATAGATAACAGCAGCAATTGGAATCATCGACGTCTCTCTCGCCGATGTGGACATAGCGGCTTCTCCCGTTCGGGAAGCATTGTTCCCGATTCTCCTCGCTATCTCTCTCTCTCTCTCTCTCTCTCTCTCTCTCTCGAGTGCCCCAGCCGCGGCAGAACGCAGCCTGCGAACACTGTTATTCAGAAGGCTGTGCTCGAATAGCGAGCAGGTAGACGGCGCGGCGGGGGCTGCGAAAACCGTACGACCAAGTGGAGAGTTTATACAGCACGTGCGACGCCGACACAACGGAGAGAGGAGTGAGTTGAGCTACGGCTGAGCGAGCGCACAATGGAGAATCTGGGACTGGGACTACATTTTTTCTCATGCCGGCGGGCATGAATACGGAAAAATTGCAGCGAAGGCAGCTTGGTTCCCCCATTAGTGGAATTGATCGTGCTTCTCTCGCCTTCGTGCTTCTTAGCCGGCCGACCCGGCCGCGACGTGCGTCGCATCGCCTCATCAATTGAAAGCTCCGGTAAAGGAGCTTTCTCGCGATCGGACATAAAGTTGTTGTCACGTCGCGTCCATCGCGCGACCAGTCATTCGTTGGCGCCTCTCTCTCTCTCTCTCTCGCTCTCTCTCTCTCTCTCTCTCTCTCTCTCTCTCTCTCTCTCAGTTGGTACAGATATAAATATAAATATCAGGTAAATATACGCGCTACAGTTGCGAGTGCGAGGCGGCTATAAATATACTCGTCACGGACAAGGAGGTATACGCGAAAGTGTGGCGGAAAGTTACGGCAATTTCGACAAATCGGCGAGCGAATTTTCATGGACTTTCGAAAGCTGAGCTCGAGACTTTGCGGCGAGTGAATAGAGTGGACGATCGTCAGCGAAACTTCCGCGCGGGGTGACACTTCAGAACTGCAAAGTTTTCCGCCGGTGGTATTTGCCTAACCATTACGCGAAGCGAAACGCCGATTATAGCCCGCCGCGGAACGTTTAATCGCCGGGGAAATTGCGGAGTTTGGAAGCGCCGCAGCGAGAAGTTGTCTTGGCGCGAGCTCGCGAGGATATTTCACGGAATTCGGAGTTTTAAGGGCTCCGCCGACACTTTATTCCATCCAGATATCCCGGCGAGTGTGTAACATTCCCCGAATATTTCTCTGTTACGCTCTGTTACACGTTCAGGGAGTAAAATTTCAATCCCGAAGGGGGCGGGGGGGGGGGAGGGGAGACAACACACGGCGTGTCGTTTCTTTTTGCATTTCGACAGTCAGCGACGCGCCGACTGTCGAAATGCAAAAAGTCATATTTTCCTCGTTCTATCTATTTCCAGTAGTATTTTGGCCCCGCCCGCTGGAAAAGGACACGCTCACCTTTATCCACGCGATGAATCACTTAGGGCTATCGTTCGGCGGAAAGTTTACTCTCGTTCCATCCGGAAGATGAAAAAGACCGATATTTCTTTCTCTTTGTTTTTCGAGTAGAAAATTCCTCACTTCCCTTTTAGATGGTTTCTCTCGCTTTTCCTTCGTCCCTCCCCCCCCCCTCCCGCCCTCTCTTTTTATCTCACCGCTTGAGTCGCAATAAGAATGCCGTTAGTTTGTGAGCTATTCCATTTCATGCACCATCCGCTTCGCCGCGAAGCTCTGTCGTAACCGTAAGAGAGGTTGTTCTGCAATTTTATCGTCTCGCAGTGACAGCGAAATATCACCATTTCCCCGAACATGACAATTACGGTGCAGCGAGCAGCGCAACGGCGCATAGCACGTATCTTTGCTGTTGCAGCGAAGAAGTATCAGCGAGTTTGTTTAGCATTTCATTCACGAGATACTTGGGGCGGCGTTTTATTTACTTGAAAGTTCCGTTCACATTCCCGAGTGCATAAGACTGTGAGAACAACGCTGACGCGAGAACATAAGCCGCGTGCCGCGCGAAATCTCGAAACTGGGTCGGGAAATATAAATTAAGTCTCGATATTATAAGGATTTCATGCACCACGATATCACGAAAATCCTCGGCGGGCGAAACGGCGCGCGGCTTTCGAAATGTCGAAGTTCACGGGAAGGCGTACGCCGTTTCAATTCCAAAACTCGCGAGTTCCCTCACATTGTATCGTTGCGTTGCGTGTGTTCATTACGCTAATTACGCCAACAATTCGCAAGGACGCGTCGCTTCCCCCTTGTTCCGCGCGAGCGGAAAGCAGACGAGAGACCGGAGGGGCTTTGAATTTCCTCTCCTCTTTTCTCTCTCTCTCTCTCTCTCTCTCTCTCTCTCTCTCTCTTTTTTGTTTCTGGCAAAGTTCCACCGGCTGCTTTTGTTCGGCCTTTCATTCAGCGATAAACGCAACCTGGCCCGTAGTGGCCAGCGCAACGGTACCAGTAGTGATTCGCGGCTCGTCGCGGCGCTGCTTCATTAAATTTCCAGCCACGGCTAATTTGCGTGTGCGAGAGGTTTCCCGTATCTCCGGCACGTCACTCAGCCGTTTCCGGCCGGAGTTAAGTCCGGCTGTGCTCTTCCTCCTACTCTATCGCATTAGCGATAAAGCGAGTACGCTTTGCACGCTATCTGGATAATATTACGGTGCGTGCGATTGAAAGTATCCCGGTCGGCGGTAAAATTCATTTCCCGCCGACCTACCGAGCGTCGGCAGTGATGCGAATGTACCGAGTGACTCCGAGTGTGTAATCGAGTCCGTCCAATAAAGAAAAAAAAAAAAAAAGAAAGAAAAGCAGAAGAAAAAAGTATCCCACGATAATTAAGAACGTTATACGACACGACGCGCGCGATGTGACCTTCTCGCGACGACATGATCGACGCGACATGAATAACGTTTCCATTTGACGATCATTTCAGCGGAGCAATGAAAATGTCATCGAATTGATATTCTCGCGTTAATCGTCGCGCCGTAAAAGTC
The DNA here is from genome assembly GCF_003227715.2 of Harpegnathos saltator. Classification (NCBI taxonomy): domain Eukaryota; kingdom Metazoa; phylum Arthropoda; class Insecta; order Hymenoptera; family Formicidae; genus Harpegnathos; species Harpegnathos saltator. The sequence continues at coordinate 98,136 of NW_020230605.1, read as the reverse complement.
GCATCAATTCGTGAGAGAAAAACTCTGACAAGCTCTGGAAAATTTCAACAGAAAAAGAGAAGAAAAAAAAAAAGGAAAGAAAAAAAGAACTCGTCCGTCTCCTTCTCGTCACAACGAGTCGAGCAAACAAAAGCGGATCTCTCGAACTGAAAAGTTGTCTCGCCTGCAGCGATAGAATTCGTAGGACAAAGGACTGGCTGATCCTGGATCAACCTGAAATCCTACTTTCGGCTTCCCCCGGAATATCTCGCGCTGCGAATATTCAGCCGGCCCGGTTGAAAACGCCCGTTCGAATGGAAAAAGAGAGCGACGCAATATTCCTGGAGGCTGGATTTTTGCGCTCGCACGTCGCGAACGCAGCGCGAAGAACCGTCGCCGTTTAAATTAACCGCCTGGTAATCGCGAGTATAAAATGCGGGCTCGATCGGGAGGATTTACGAGAGGATTTACCTCGAATACGGTGGGCGCCTGAGAGAGCGGAATTGAATGAAAAGCGAATCTCAGAAGACAAGCGTCAGAGGGACAAGAATGCGCGCTACAACGATACGTAATTGAATTTATTGCCCTTCTATCGAGCCATAATTCTCGATTACGGGGCTTTTATTGTACGTTGCGTTTATTCTATCTCTCGTCGAAAGAGTGTGCGCGCTATCGCTTTGAACGTCCGAATGGTATCTGCGCGCTTATTGCCGGAGAGTATTGCGTTTCAGAGTGACGCGCTATCATAAACAAGCTATTTTTAGGGATCAGAGAGTTGCTACGCATCTCGCAAGACGAAGTTAGAGCCTCTTTTGATTGACACATACAAAATTACGTACATAAATTTCAATTTCAATTTCAAGTACATAAATTTTCAAATTAGTATTACCATCTGTGCGACACGATATTCGACGAATTTGCAGGAAACTCGCGCGGCAAACGCCGCGGACACGCCGTCTCGACGTTTTCTTAAAAGCGGTCGGCCGACCGCGACTTACGTATAAGCAATACGGAAAGATATTGGATACACGATATCTTTCCGATATCCTTTTTATCGATCGATTGACCGAAGTGCGCAGGTCGAATTTTTTTCTGGTCACTATTGCCCGTTGTAAAGCGAAGCCGCGCAGTGAAGATCGTCTTACATTTATCCCACTGCCGATCTCTCTCTCTCTCTCTCTCTCTCTCTCTCTCTCTCTCTCTCTTTCTCTCTCTCTCTATCTATCTATCTGTATCTCTCCGTCGTGAAGAAAAGCAAATAAATCGCTGTCTACCGCAAATAAGCGTGATGCAGAACGCGTTGTAAACAGAGCTGCGCTCACGCTAAACGGAGCTCATATTTCTGGCAAAAAAGTGGACCAGCTGTGACTACTAACAGCTTGTTTAGTTCAACATGCCGCCTTTCGCAGTCGACAATATCATCGCACGCAGAACGTTGCGCATTCCCACTCAGGAGCCGCGTCGAAATTGAAAATCATTCACACGCGTTGTCATTCTCCGCGGAAGCAGCGTGCATTCCTCCTGCCGTGCGTGCGAGAAGAAGCGCCGCTGTAGAATGCGCACTCTCATCGTCGCGCCTGGGAAAATAATTTGTAAGGATTGAGCATCTCGGGCGGGAAGTAATAGCGAGACACGCTCAAACGTATATCGATCGCGGACGCGTTACCTCCAGCTCGGAGGTATAAAGCTCTCGCTCAAAGTCGTGCCATCCGATCGAGGTGGAACTGGAGCAACGCCAAGTTACGTTGAGCGAATTTCCAGCGAAAGTAGAGCAACCGACGTACGCGCGACGGTCGCGTCACATTGAATCGTTATGTTTCGACCTGCCATCGCGGCAATTTATCATCGCCTTACGTAACAACCGGGGCACGTTGAATCGAGATAAACCGGGGGCTAATTCTCGGCAGACAGAGAACCGCCGAGGTTTCGCGACCGATTAACAAGAATCGTTAAGTTCCCTTTCGATTGACAAAGAATTACAGCCGGTGACTCATGCTACGCCCCGATCGATGCACGCGTGTATGTGTGTGTGTGTGTGTGTGTGTACACCCACTCTCTTTCGCCTCGCGACACAAAAAGAGCTTCGTCGTCGGCGAGAAGTCGAGTTAGCGCGCTTCGTTTTCGCTGTGCAACGCGAAACGTGTAAACCGCGAAAACGAGATTTGCGCAGGCCAGAAGAGTGGGCTCGTGCTAAATCGAGGTCTCGTTTGATTATAACTGCAGCTCGCGAGCGCGTAAACACGCATCTCGCGTCTCGAAATAGGCTCGATTCTCCGGAATCGGCCGACGGAAACGTTCGAACGGAGCCAGATTAGTTCGTTGATAACATCGATCAGAAATCATTACGCGGGACTTGATATCACACGCGATTCCGGATGAGGCGACGTTAGAGGAGAAGACACGTGTCGTAAAGCGCCGTCGAGCATGGCCGCTTGCGAAACGAGGCGCGACAACAACGAGGTGTCTGTGCGTCTCGCTCTTGATGCTTCCTAATCAGTTCTAATTTCGACGTTAACTGCCTCGCAGCTGAAAAGCGGCGGAGTCAGGCTCGTGAGGGAGTGAGAGATCTCGTCCCTTTACTTGCGTCGCAGGTGAGGCGTCTTCGCCGAAGACTCGATGCGAACGAGAAGTGGCACGGCAGTCGCGCCTGAGCGGAATTATATCGTTAACCTTGGGGAACGTCAGACGCCGATTTATTTCCAATTTTTATAGTTATTTTTGATGTCAAAATATGAAGAAATCTATTAGCATTTTTAGCTTAAATTAATTTTTTCAAGTTTTGCACAAGTAAACTATTTTATACGTGTTTAAAACGATATTTCTTAAAAAATATATATATATATATATATCTGATTTGTTGAAACTTGCACACACATGTCGCCGATTATGAATCAGAACCATTTCGTAACATTCAAAATGGCGGCTCTAATATGGTTGACGTCATTGTTGAAAAAGGGTTCAGTTTTACGCTGCATTCGACGTTGGGTAATCGGCTTTCGGCTCACTATCCAGCAAACAAACTCATTTTAACGTCAGAATCTAGGTAAGAAATGAATAAGAAATGAACAAAAAAGAGTGAACAAAAAACAATTGAAAAAATTAATTCCAGCTAGAAATGACAACAGATTTCTTTATACACGTATCTTGACATTAAAAATAATTATAAAAAATTGGAAACATTGGCGTCTGACTCGAGGTTTCTCGAGGTTAACTTGTAAGCTCTTAGCTATCGCGCGGGATGTTGCACGCTGCAAAACCCCGTTTAATTTGTCCGGACTCGACTCAACTCACGAGATGACGACGCACTTTCAACGAGCGCGAGTTTCAGTGCTCCGTGAAGCTCGAACGAAGCGTCATCTCCGCGTCGTTATCTCTCACCGGTTACCGGCATCGATGCCGTTATCTTTGGTCGTTTATGATGAGTTTGTTATCGCCTAATGATCCGAGCTTTTCTATTTCGTTATCGCTTTCCGCGGAACGCCTGAACGGCTGTAGGTTAATACTCAGACGTCTGTCTGTCGAGCTAAAAAAATCGCGTGGGAGAGGAATCGAGGCGCACTCGCTCGTACGTCACTCGCCGACGTCGACGCGTCGACGCGTGGAAATGCAATTCGCGATGATGAAACGCGTTAGCCGCGACTCAAATTTAATGTCCCGCCAGCCGAGTTCCGCGCTCGGCCGACTCCGTGTCGCCTACGTTAAATTACACGAAGCAATTATGCAACGGAAGCGACTCCGGCGTTCAGTGTGTCATTAGCTGTTTTGTATGCTACTACGTTCTTACCGCGCCGCGCCGGGATGAATCGCGAGGAGCTGCGAGTTTGTTATCTGCTGTTACGCTGATTCGGATTCAGATTCCCGACACGCGGAATTGAAACGCGATCGCTATTATTCGCTAGCTCGAAGCGCAAAATCCTCCACGTCTTCGACGTGATGCGACGGGAGACTCTTCTTTCTCGAGCTTCACTCCATCGATCGGAAGCGATCACCCTCTGTGACGGATTTTTTTACAAACTTCCACGAGGAGAGACAAGCGCGTCCCGGTTCGCAGCTCGAGAAAACTTCGGGAAAGGGCTCGATGCTGTCGAATCGAAACTCGATTTTAGCCTCGCATTTACACTGAAATTAGAAAGCGGCGCCGAGACGGAGACGCGGAGAGTTTGTAAGAATCCACGAAGTAGCCCGATTAACCGGCTGAAATGGCAAAAGTTTCGAAGGGGCGGGGGGAGGAGGGGGACGGGGGAAAGAGGATTTTCATTAAACAGTCTTAAACAATTAAGCCTCGTCGGGAATATGGGTCGCGGCTGTAAACAACGGCAGCTGGGCTGGCCATTAAATATGACACGCTCTTGAACCAACATCGTATAATAGAAGAACGATATGGAGCTACGCCGGGAGCTACTTTGCCAAAGTCGCGGCTTTACTGCTTGTCGGCTTAAAGTAACGCGTTGTATCGTCGCTTTTATAACAACGAAGAGCACCCGGCCGGCGAAATATCAAATTGACGAGCACACGCGCGCCTCGGCTCTCACGATTTGTCGTGACGCATCTCGATCGATCGTACGTCTCATTGTTGCCGGCCGTTGTCTCGCCGTCGCCGGAGGTGACCTCCGACGCGGCGAATTATTACGCAGTTGCGCCGCTAAAATGCGCAAAACGATTTTAACAACGCAATTGTGAGTTACGGCCCGGTCACTCGACGCTGCGCACATTGGGGTCAATGCCAATTGTCGGTGGCAGCTGAAAAGCTCCGTCGGCCGAGTGCGTCGCGTTTGCTACTGCCACACGTTGTCAGGATACACCGAGGTGTATCGTGTATCGTGGTTTTGTTGCGACAAATAAACCCCGCGAGAGACTGATCGTCGCGATCGATCCTGTCGTTGCCTCCCGCGCCTCCTTGCTCACGACGCTGTGCGCGACGCTTGTAAGTTGCGACGCACAGCGCTAATTGAATCGATCTTTATCACGCGCATTCGTTCGGTTAGTTCTCGTTAGTTCACGACGGAGCTGTGCGTATACGCGTGCAATCACCATTCCAAGTACCGGCAGAACGTAACAGTGATCTCTGGCGAGAGATCTTGCCCTACCTACCTACCTCCTCGCTGCCTCAGTTCAGCGAGTCAAACGAATGCTCAATTTCGTGGGCTAGCGGCTAAGGCGGCGAGACAGCTCAAGAGTAGAGGAATGTCAAACGAACTAATAATAAAAGGGTGGCTCACATTCTCGATGCGTAGGCGTGTTAATGTCAAACTATGTCGCACTTCCACTACGCGCGTCTATGCATCAGCACGGGTTGCAAACTACGATCAAATATGCTTGCCAATGGAAGAGCAATACCGAGCCATTACGCGGCCAGTCTCTCCCTCTCTCTCTCTCTCTCTCTCTCTCTCTCTCTCTCTCTCTCTCTCTCTCTCTCTCTCTCTCCTCCCCCCTCTCTCTCTCTCTCTCCCTCTCTCTCTCTCCCCCTTTCTCGCCACAACTTACCCCAACAGAGCAGATTCCTCGGCGGTGGCTGCTGCTGTCGGCATCCTGTTTCTCTCCCTAAAACAAAATCGCCGCGAATAATCACACACGCCCGGTCCTAGCGGCGCGTCGCGCGCGCCTCTACCCCCGTCACAACACACGACAATCGACAACAATGTGAAGAGCCATCGGTAACGATAAGAGAAGCAACGTAGTGCACACATACACATACACGCATACATACATATATATATATATATATATATACATACACGTACGTAACATACATACTCGCTCCGATTCTACCGCGGTCGTTAAGAATCGGCCCCCCTTTGTTCGCCCCCATCGACCGCTCGATTCTCGGCTCGGCCCGATTTCAAGCACACGGCCCATTAGAATGTAAAATTACCATTTTCCACGACCAATTAAACCGAGGAGCCCTCGGACAATTACGCGGCACGGATATCGCGCACTCGAATAAATAGCCGGCTTGTGAAATTAGAGAGCTTCAACCCTGACCGCCAGCGCCAGCGTCGTCTCGCGTTCGTTCCAACGCTAACGTTCGCGTGATCGAGAAATGTGACTTTTGTGTTTCAGTCGAGAATTCGTCTTCGAAACGATTACGGGAATGCATATAGCTTTCGAGACATTTCAGCCGTTTTATTACTCTTGGCTCTTACACATCAGACTACGCGCTACTGTGTGTATCATTTGGTTTCCTGATTGCCGGCTACCGGCCGGCGCGTATGACCGTTGCCGGGTCCCTTGTTCATCGCCGAGAATCGTCTTCGGTCCTTCGAGCCGGTTCCGCAACGCGCGCGCGCTTCCGTTGCGCGCCGCGAAGCGACACGCGCGGTGGCAAGCCAAGCGTTGCAAGGACAAAGGAAGACGGCCGATCGCGTGCGTGCAACACACAGAGAGGGTGTTAATAATAATAACGATGAACCAAGCGGATGACGGTGATGACGACGACGACGACGACGATGATGATTGCAGCCACGCGTAGACAGAAACAAAGGGACGCGAGCGAAGCCGGTGCGTTGTCGGTGCGAGCGTGCGAGGTTTGCGAAGCGTGAAGGGAAGGATTGACTTCTCCGGTGGTGCTAAATATAACGAGACTTACCTTCGCTACGCTTAGATCCCGAATCAGCTTAGGGCTGATCAATAGCCGCGCCCTCAACGTCCGCGATCCTGAGGTCCGTTTGTACTTAAAATTAAACTGCCCTACCCAACGAGAGTCGAAGCGACGCGACGTCGCTTTGTCCACCGTTCGTGCGTTTCCGGCTTCAGGATCAGCGAGCCGAGCAGGTCGACACTTGGTCCTCGCGAGTCGACAAGTCCTACCCGGTCCTCGCGCTCACCAGCGATTGTGCGAGGTTCCAACGAGGCGAGCTCCGTGAGCGAGAAACGCGCTTGATGATCTCCCGCGATTTGTTGCAGTCGCGTGATGCGCAAACCGTTCGCGCAATCATAGATTTCCCCGGGGAGCGTATTTAATGGCGACCGAAGGATCCGCCGGGCAATTTGTACCACGCGCGCGAAATTGCGGCGAATCTTTCGGTGCAATGGCCCAGTTATACGTCGCGGTTGCGTGGTCCAGTTTCCGAAAGCAGTTTAGATCCGCCAGGTATCGCGCTCTCTTTGAGCAGCATCGAAGCGAGCGTTAGTCACGTTGGGTGAGGAGAGTAAATTGCAAGCGCCGGCGACATCGACGCAGCGGTATTTCTCGAATTCTCGCTGGAGACATATCGGCGCTTTCGTTGCTCAAAACACGGCTCTCGATATTCCTCCCGACGGGTTCTCGAAACACGCTTCGACAGCAACAGGCGACCCGCGCGAGAATTTTGACAAGGAGAACCACACCGCCGTGCACCTTTTTTTCCTCCTCAGGGGTCCTCCTCAGGGGAGGTCTCCTCAGAGTCTGTCTGCAAATACTTTCGGTAAATATAAATAGAAGAGGGTACACCTCACCGATTTTTTTCCTTTCTGAAATATGTTATAAAGGATGAAATTCTGAGTGACTTTTCCTAGTACAATTACATGGGGATCGCTTACAGTTTCTGAGATATTTGACTTTGAGGTTTTATAATTGTACGTTGAAGTATATTTGAAGTAGACAAGCAGTTTTCATTCGCTTTAAATGTAGGAAACAGTACATACAAGCGCGAGAGGGGCTCCGCTCCGAACAAATCCTAACCTAACCTAACCTAACTTATTGCATCTTTGTATATTTTTGGACATTGTGGAAAAAAGTTCTCTTAAGATCTATCATCTGGGTCAACTTGACTTATCATAATATCTGCATATAATTAGGTGGTTGTGGCTTTTAAAGAGATCTTGTCAACATCGCCCAACAATATATAAAGATGCAATAAGTTAGGTTAAGTCAGCTTATGACATCTGGAATTAAATTCCAGGATAATCAAAATTCCGAAACTTTAAAATCAGATATCTCGGAAATTATAAGCGATACCCTCATATAGTAGTATCAGAAAGTCACTCAGAATTTCATCCCTTATAACATATCTCAAAATGAAAACAAACCCGGTGAGGTGTATCCCTTTCTATATATTTACCTCTACTTTGAATATACTTCAACGTACAATTATAAAACTTTAAAGTCAAATATCTCGGAAACTACGAGCGATCACCATATAATTGTATTAGGAAAAGTCACTCAGAATTTCACCCTTTATAACATATTTCAAAATGAAAAAAATCGATGAGGTGTAGCCTTTTCTATATATTTGCCATACTTTCCACAGCGCACGCGAGTAGCCGGTGCAACGAAAGCGCTGAAAAGCGCGTAGATCGATCTCCCGCGGCCTGCTGACCGCCACCATAGCCAACAGCCAGAAGCGCTATAATCACATCCCCGGTGTCTTCGACCTCGAAACACGCTCGTCGTCGTCGCTCACGAGCTCTTCAACGACAACCCGCCCCGGCGACCTTACGGCGTCGCTCTCGCATCCGCCTCGCGTCTTTCAGCGCGTCAAGAGCGCAGGAGCGCTTCGAATGGAACAGATAAGAAAAGACGACGAGAGTCGACCTTCGAGGTCGGAGAACAGGTCGACGACAGTACCTCGCGATCGTACCCCCCGACAGACACTCCCCTACCTGCCGATCGGTTTCCCTCCCGTGTAATGTCGGATCAGTATCGCTCAAGAGGTATTACCTGGAGACGATCGAGACGCTCTCGCGGCGGTCCTCGATCAGCGGGTCCTTCTTGCGGATCTCGACCTTGGGCGAGGCGAAGCTAAACGCCTTCTTCACGGACTCGAGGACGCTCTGGCTGGTGGTCTGCGTCTGGTCGACGATGGTCGTGCTTTTGTAGACGTCTTCGCCCAGGTCGCCTAGGGACCTGTACGAAGCGCCAATACCTGCCGGCATGGCGTGACCTTTCGTCGGCCTGCCTGGGTCCGCGATGTCGCCTGCCTCACTGGACGACGACCTAGTCGTCGACCGTCGAGCTGCTCGTGCCGGATGACGCTGTCCACCGCCCAGGTGGATGCCCTCTCGGCGAAGACTCGCCTCGAAGGCGACCGGAGCTGAGGCGTTGCCGTTGCCGTTGATGGTGATAGGAGGCGTGCCCGAAGCCGATATGCCAATATCGCACGTCAACAAGGCAAACGAACGGCAAAGGAACAAAAGAAAGAGAAAACAAAGGTAAGGGGTTCCTGTGTGTGTGACAGCGATCGCTCGCAGCGCGATCCGAGGCATCGGCGCGGCGGCGGCCGTTCGATGGCCGAGCGGGAAAAGCGCGCAGCTCGCCGACGACGCTGCGCCGGGGTCGGCCTTCGCGTCCGCTGTGTTTCTCGCCTCTCTCTCTCTCTCTCTCTCTCTCTCTCTCTCTCTCTCTCTCTCTCTCTCTCTCTCTCTCTCTCTCTCTCTCTCTGTCTTTCTCTCTCTCTCTCTCTCTCTCCCCGCTGCCCTTCGATCTCGATCGTGAACGCCATTGCCGATGCCTCGTGAAATCGCCCTCGCTCAAATGTGAGGAGTAAATCGAGTGATGCGTGTCAAGGTGGTGTATGATCCGCCGACATGCACAAGATCCATCGGCTTCGTCGTACAACGAGCGAATCATGCATATGGCGGCATGCCAATCGCGTCAGGTGTTTAGTTATGCGTCTATGTGAGAAACACGCCGATCAACAGGAAACGTGCGAACAAGAAACAGTAATCACTGGCCTGTGTGGCGTTTCCTTCTAGTCTGAACTATCGTTAACAAGGCAAGTGAAGCGCGCGTGCGAGAGTCAACTGATAAGGTAGAAATCAAACACGGTGCTTTCCGGGGAAGCTCTCTCTCTCTCTCTCTCTCTCTCTCTCTCTCTCTCTCTCTCTCTCTCTCTCTCTCGCTCTCTCGCTCGCTCGCTCGCTCGCTCTCTGTCTCTCCTCCCGGCGAAACGTGTCTGACGCGGGACGTGACGCAAACTCAGTGCGAAAAATAGATGGATGCATGCAGAAGAAGAAGAAGAAGAAGAAGAAGAAGAAGAAAGAAAAAGAAGAAGAAGAAGAAGAAGTTTGCTCGATAAACACATCGGCACATGTACGGGTTCGCTCGCGATCGACTTGGTCACTTGGTCGATCCGTCGTTCAATAAAGAGGGCGCGCTTCTGGCTTTTTTCGGCCACCGATAGTGGCCTGATAAGCGCGTCTGATTCACGCGCCAAGAATGCCTCTCGATGCACGTGTAATCGCCGAATAACGCCGTCCGACGAACCGTGATCCGAAAGGATGACCGGTTCACGCGCTGGGCTCACTGCAAACCAGAGTGTGTTATTTTGACGCGTATAAGCTGAAGCTTCCTCTACGCTTCTTATTTTGTCTTGTCTTAAATCACGCTATTTAACGCGTTCAAGAGAACTGGAGGGTCAGATTGAAAAGTCTGAAAAATCGTGCTTGTTTTTTGATAACATTTTGTGACGAACTGAATAAATATGCAAGAATGAAAATTTTTGATACATTTATATAACATATGAAGAGTGGAAAAATTTTGTTTATTAACAAATATTTATATAAATATATGTCCACTTAAATTTTAAACGCGTTTCTCTCGAAATTTTATTGTTCAGCTTCTTGCAGTGATTTCTCCGAGACTGAGCTTCGTATCGATTTGAAATTTTAAAGCAATAATATTTGTTCATCTGGCTCTCGGGTGAACCATGGACAACTCCGTCAAAATATTTCATTGCGGGATATTAAATTTTTTATTGTAAAAGAACTGAAAAATTTGAATTTTTTCCTAATAATAGCTGCCTGCCATTTTGTTAATTTTGTTCGATTTTTTTTTACAGTGCTTCGCCGGATAATGATAAGCCTCCTTAAGATTTCTAGCTAAAATTCGCTCTGATCGGACCACCGAGAGCCGAGGTATTATTGCAAAAACGACAACTTGAAAAACAAAAAAAAAAGAGAATATATTTCAGCTATATATCTCGTATATTTATATGAGTATTTGTTAATGAACAAAATTTTTCTCCTCTTCACACGTTGTACAAATATACCTAAAATTTTCATTCTCGCACACTTATTCAGTTCGTCGCAAAATATTGTCGAAAAACAAGCATGATTTTTCAGCAATCTGATCCTCCGGTCCCCTCAAACGCGCGTTAAGTGATACATCGAAATGCATCAAATGACGTGATTTCGGACGACAAGAGACGCGTGAAGAAAGCTTCAGCTTTTCAAAGCGTGTCAAAATAACACACTCGGGTTTGCAGTGCTTACGCCCTCGAAAGTTTCGCCAGCCGCCGGCCGATCACTTTCTCGGCGGGAGGCCGAGAAAAACTTCCGAGCACGCGGACGTGTCGCGCGCACGATCAGTCGTGGATCGGCGCCGGCGAAAACGGAGCGGTAATCCAGTGGAGAGAATCCGCAGAGCGGACTCCCCGAATGTATCCCCGACGAGCTCTCCGCGGCTGCCTGCGAGCTGGATCAGCGCGCTCGCACGGCTGGCTCGCTTGCGACGTCGGCCTCGCATCCGGTGGACGGGAAATCGATCCGACCAGGAGGACCTTCCCGGCGATACGTATGCCGTCCCCCTCCCCTCCCCCCTCCCGCCCCGCCGCGTATCGCCGATACGGGGCACACGCGGTGATCGCCAATTCGCCGATGGACTTCCGCGCGCGTGTTGTAAGCGGCGTCCCCGCAAGGGAGTCGCGTATTGATTTTTCGCGTGGATACTCGCGTGTAACGTCGGGGTTAACCCCGTTTCTCGACGTCTAATTTTTCGCCCGACATCGGCCGACCCGACGTCACACAACAGAGGCTCGTCCTCCGGCTGATCTACGATACGAGAACGTTTTCAGCGACACGGCGACACGGCGCAGGCGACGCCGCAGGCGGAATGTACTCGCGACCGGCAGATCGAGACCCACGAGACGCGCGATAAGGCTCGCGATTATCGAGGTTACGCGCGGTCGATTGTCCGCTATGCAAGACGTCTTTATTAATACCGAGGGTGTACGGCTCCTAGGAACAGAGCTGCTCGTAGTACACGTTGCATCTGAGGGTACACATACCCGGGACGTATTTACGCCATTGTTCGCGAATCGAAGTGGTAATCTCTGTGTAACTACAGCGGGATAATTGAGTTTTCCCGTCTCGGGTACCCGGTAACGCTTCTGACTCGACAGATCTCAATTTGGCTGCGGTGATTGCACGAAAATTGCATGAACCTCCGGCTACGGCCTCTCTCAGACTGTCACGTCGCGCCCATCGAGGCGCTACATCTCTAGTTTGAAAAAAGCGAGCGCGTTAATTTGGTAGCTGAGGGCTGGGAGGGGGTTGTCAAATTGCCGAGCCGCTTCTCTCCGCGTCATTTATTATACGCTCCAACGTGTGACAAAGTACGCGCGAAGATGAGGCTACACATTACGTGCACGCGTTCTTAGGCAGGAGAATTTCTACGTTGCGCCACTTTACGCTCCATTTTAGCGCGATATTTTCCATCAAAGTGGCTGACATAAAGTCAGCTTTCAAGTCAAAGCCAGGTTTAATGCACGCCTTTGAAAGTAAAGACAAGATTGTCGGTTCAATGGGAAATCTTATCGCGCGTGACAGTCTATTTTTCTCTCTCTCTCTCTCTCTCTTTTTCGTATCTCTCGTGACTATTTTTTTCCATCACCAACTCGTACAGCATCGATCCAGCGCGCTTCGACCGTCATATGACCGCCGTCGAAGCAGCTGCTGGCTGCTACGTCCCCGATCAGATAGCGGCTAAGGAAACTGGCGGTCGTTACAGCGGGAATCGGGATGGGTGGAAGGTGGCTCGCTTTTGCTCAGTGCGCTCTTCAGAAGGGACACGAAGATTCTGAAGAACGAGCACGCGATCAAAGTGCACGAAGAAACTGGTCTCTCTCGTTGGTCCCTAGCACTCATCGTTCCGCGTCGACGAAACGTCACATTGAAACGTTGAAACTCGGTTCTAAGTAAGAATTTGAAAGATCGTCAGAGCCCTTGAGAGATCGTTAGAGCCACCGATAATAATTGATTCGTCAAAGTTCCCTCGAAACGTTATGTAAGCCGCTTCGGGGGGCCGCAGCTGCGAGGTTCCCAGAAACTTCGGCAACGGGAACGATGCCGTTTGCATGCATCATTCAGGCGACGACATCTTCGAGCATAGACGCGATCGTGAATCCTGAAATTTCCTGAAAAAAGCGCGGGAGAGGAAAGCGCAGGAGGAGACAAGTGGCGAGGATCGACCGCTATAAATCACGGTTCGCGCGACAGAGCGCGCGCGCGCCAGCGAGCTGCTCGTAGCTCGTGATCGAGGATCCTAACCCGCGACTGGCATTGACGTGCAGTAACCCTTATTCCACGACGTCTTACTTCATTCGGGGAACGATCGATCGCCCGGCATAACCCCGTTTCCCGATAGCCAACCGTTCTCTCGCGCCCTGACAAGCTGATGCTTCGTCGCCGAGGAGGCGACGAGGATCGCGCTGTCGCGAGATGACTCGTTTGCTCTCGAGACATCGGTGATGTTGCGATCGATCTGGCGCACCAGGTCCGACCTTCGGTCGCAGCACGCCACATGACTCAATTGCGTCGTCATCTATCGTCGTCACTGATCACGGTGCGTCGCCGGAGAACTTCCGTCGTCGCCGTCGCCGTCGCCGTCGCCGTCGTCGTCGTCGACGATGATAACGAGATCTGCGCGCGTGCACATCGCGGCTTACCAACATGATAACCCGCGGAGCGCACTCACATGAACGTCCATACAGAGGACGTATCACAGACAGATAGACAGATAGACAAAACAGACATACAGACAGAAGGACGAACGGACAGACGGACAGACAGATAGACAGACAGACAGATAGACAGACAGACAGACAGACAGACAGACAGACAGACAGATGGACAGACGGACGAACGGACGGCTGGATCGATAGGTCGAAGTGGTCGAGAGATTTCTGAGAAGGGATGGTTCGATGACGAAGGCGGACAAAGGGCAGGTGGGTGTAGGCGGGCAAGGATAGAGGGAAAGAGAAAGAAAGAAAGAAAGAGAGAGAGAGAGAGAGAGAGGGAGAGAGAGAGAGAGAGAGAGAGAGAAAGAGAGGGAGAGGTCTAGGACTCACCTCTGCGTTCTGCGCGGGTCCCGCTGCGGGCTACGTGAACCGAAGAAGAGTTGCAGCTTCCACGCGGTCTTTAAACGCGATTAGCACGACGACGGGGCCCCGACGGGATCGTGAGTGCTCGGCGATCGGTTGAGCGAGCGGTCGCGCCTCTCCTCCTCGTAGGGAAACGAGAGAGTCTCGCGTGACTCGGATCGATCGCGCGTGTCGTACGCGACGATGACAGCTGAATCGCGGCCCGATCGTCTCTTCCCGATAACGCGTCGGTCTCTCTTCTCGAGAACGTTACGTTACGTTACGCTACGTGACGACGTGACGTGCAAAGACGGAGCACCGCGACGAGACTGACGTTAAGGAGCGCACAGTGTGTTCCCAACGACGTTGCACGATCACCATTGGCTCGAGTGCACGGCTCCGACTACGGCCTGGTCAATGGGAATGCGCGCTGCTTTGTGCGCGGTGCACACTGGATCGAACCGGTTACGGATAGACTGCCGACATCTGGTCATGGACACTTGTACCCTGCCTGCCTGCCTGTCACCTACGTGGAGAATTGCCCGCTGGGGCTGCACACAGCAGAGGGCGACCTTGGCAGTTCAGTCGGTCATTTACCGAGGGAACTTCAAAGGCGGTCTTCTGGTAACAGTGGCGCCCGGACTCGAAGAAGAGACGGCGCGAAGCGAAGCGAAGACCAGCTTCGTGTTTGCTCGTGGGGTCACACCGACGCTGCAGGAAGCCGTGATATCAGACTGCTGCGGCGCGAGTGTCTACGCGAGGCAGAAGGTGGAATTGCTGTGACTCTCTGCGCGTTGTGGTCTGCAGGTTTGAATGTCGAAGGCCGCGAGTCTTGGGCCTTGCCGCACGCCAAGGGGTGGACGCGCACCCTTGCTTGCGGGCGAGAGACGACGACTATAGGCTATAGAGACTCTCGCTGTAGCACGACTTGTATCGATTCATGCTGATGTTGACGCGTATGAAATGCACTCGTCTTGTCTGTTTGGTTCTTCGACGTCGACGTGTGTGTCTGTTGATTTTTAACACTTTGACTATGCTTGAGTCTTCAGCAGCGGCACGCGAAACGCCTGGCGCGAGAATTTTCCGGAGCTGCAGGCAGCTCAACGTGAATACGGCCGAGGGAATTTGCATGTTTCCTACCCGGCGTGTTAGCACTTAAGCACTTAATATACGCTTAATATTATGTAAGCGGGATTGACAGACGCGAGGAATGCGCGTAGGAATAAAAGAATGCGCGCCTTTGCTTGCGCATTTAATCGTGAAAGAGCAGTCGCGTCTTCGTGCATGCGAAACATCTGTTCGACACCTCGCAATTACCTCGCGACGTCAAGCGCAATTCAGAAATTCAATTGCATTCCCGAGCACCACGTTCCATCGCCTACCCTCGTCCAGACCTTTTGATTGGCTCCCGTTTACTCTGTTCCTCAGATTAGCCCGCAAGAGCCCGGGGATCCTGTCTAAGCGACTGTCTCTCGTAATCGAGCCGGGCTGAGTAGCAGAAGAATGGAACAACGAACCGGAAGTGCTCTCAAGAGGGTTTAAGAGGCGCTACGTTTTATGGAATTCAGTCGGAGGCGAGCGAGCGCGCGCACAGCAGAGAGAGAGAGAGAGAGAGAGAGAGAGAGAGAGAGAGAGAGAGAGTGAGAACGAGGAGGGGCGGGGGGAGAAAGAGAGATTAAATGCGAGGCAGACGAAGGCTGCGATGAGATCTCCGCGAATGGAATCGGTGCTCCGGAATTGCTCTAGAAACGTACGGAGCCGAGGAGAGAGAGAGAGAGAGAGAGAGAGAGAGAGAGAGAGAGAGAGAGAGAGAGAGAGAGAGAGAGGGATTTAAAATCGCGAACCTCTCTATTATCTCGGGGCCCTCCTTGACGACACCGCGGAGTAAACGAGGACGTCTTCCGCTACGTCCATCCCGGCAACTGGATAATCCGCTTCGTGGATTACCGTGGCGGGGCTGCCTTATTTATGTCCGGTTAAAAGGATCCTAACACACACTGAGCGTAGCATCGCGCGATAATTCAAAGAGATGACCGCCGTACGTCATCCTGCCACCATTGGCATTACCGAAAAATTGTAACAGATTTGCGTAGACGTTTTTACGACGAGCTCCTTGGAAATGTCTCTTGATATGTTTTCCTCCTTCGTTCCTTCGCAGCGAACCAAGTTCCCGCGTTCGTTATTCGAGCGTAATAATCAACATCGCTGGAAAATCCTATCGATATATTCGCACGAGGAGCGCAAGGAGGCACGAAGGATATAGGAAGAGGGCGCGAGATATCCAGAAAGACGCACGTCGCATCTGTCTTGTATCCGTTTATGAATTCCATTGATGCGACACGACACACACTTTGAACTGTCGTCCCGCCTGCTTCCACTCGCAACCACCGCTTTCGAGCGCCGCTTCTTACCTTCGGAATCCTCTCTGCAGGGTGATGTATATTTTCCCGAGTATATTTATCATAAAAATGTATATTTATGTATATTTCTGCCACTCCCCCGCCGCTCGGTTATGTAATACATACACATATTGTTACCGCACGTCACCCCCCCCCCTCCCCGCGGGCGTTACCCTCACCGTCGGACTCGCCGCGTATGTATATACGCAAAGGGTGCTTTATAATACGCGCGGAACGTAGCGGACATATTTCCCCTGTATACTCCCCCTTGCTGGTATGCGGTATTCCTTCGCGACAGAAGGGAGCGGGTCCTTTGTAGAAAAAAACTCGTCGGGGGCGGTATTTAGTCTGTCAACCGCCGTGACGAATCGCCGCAAGGAGGGTCGGCTTTAGAGCTATATGGGATAT
Source organism: Harpegnathos saltator (assembly GCF_003227715.2). Classification (NCBI taxonomy): domain Eukaryota; kingdom Metazoa; phylum Arthropoda; class Insecta; order Hymenoptera; family Formicidae; genus Harpegnathos; species Harpegnathos saltator. The sequence goes on along the minus strand of NW_020230605.1, from coordinate 81,293 downwards.
CCGGTTATGCTTCGTGATAAAATTTAAATGCGCTTAGAACGAAATGTGTGTTACACATTCCATACTTGTATCACTCGAGCGATATGATATGATGTAATCACGAGTACATCCGAGTCGAAAGTTTCGCTCCGCACTGACCCTGCGAGTCCCATCTTGAACTTGAAGAACCAGTGGAGAATCTCGAGGTGTAACAAGCGGCTATTCTACTTCGACATTATGGATAGTTACTTATTTAGTTTCTCCATGTTTTTAGACTTGAAAGAGGATCTGCTAAGACCCAAAGAGTAATCTTTTGAATTTTGTGCTATATAAATATTTTTAGAAGATAAAATATTTCTAAAAATATTTAATATATGTAGGATATTTCATTTTAAGTGAGCCAGACAAAAATTTCGAAAAATATATAAAGATACTAAGAAACGTTTTAGATAAAAGTTGTATGGTTTTAAAGGGGACACAAAACAACTATAGCATTTTGTTTACAGATGGCGTCACTTTGAAGAGTAATGATCAGTGAATATCTCGAAAGTGGCGCCATCTGTAAACAAAATGATATAGTTGTTTTATGCTTTTTTGAAACCATACAACTTTTGACTGAAACGTTTCTTAATATCTTTTATATTTTTCGAGATTTTTGCCTGGCTCATTTAAAATGGAACACCCTGTATATTTAATATTTAATTGTCTCGAAACGTTGACACGTTAAAAATGAAACTTATAGTTCAAGGAACATTATTAACGGTTCTGTAGATTCAAAATTTCGACTCAATATCCTTTTACTCTTGATAACTTTGTCAAACGTTCGTTAAATCGGAAATCTTTGACGCAATAAACGATTTGATATATATATATATATAGTATTATAATATACGATATATTGCCCGCGTCTCAGTAATCTTGTATCCTGGCTTTACATATCTTGGCCTTTAGAATTCTGCTCAGTTGTGACATTAACACTCACGTAGATATAATTCAATCCAAGAAAACACACGTATTAAATAACGAGATTCCAACGACAACCTGATTAGATATTAAGAGCCGAAAGAATTGCGATTAACGCGCACTTCACAGCAGATCGAAACGCAATTAGTTACTATTATTGCCAATTAGAGAAAGACGACGCATGAGAACTAAATTTTATTAAATTTAACCATATCTCTCCCCTCCCCCCCCCTCTCTCTCTCTCTCTCTCTCTCTCTCTCTCTCTTCTCTGTCTCGAATGTTCGGAATGTTTTGTTGACGTTACGATCTTCCAGCCGTCGAATGTACACATCACTGTTCTTGAGCGGCGACGGCGATGAGTGATTGGAGGAGGAATTTCTGTTGTTTCTGCTGTATGTTTAGTAGCCTCGTGCGTTGCGTACTTTCCCCTTCTCTCAGTCATTACGATTCGAGTCGGCGAGCGACGCACATATACCGCGACGTGTACTGACACGTTATCATTCCCGCCGGATCTTGAAATATTTAATACAACTCTCGTCAGTATCGCGTTAATTAACACACGTTTCGATCGAGTCGTATCTAGTCGTGAGTGTTAGTGACAGTGCCACGAGGGAGTGTCGGCAAAGCTACATCGGAGCAGCCGGGAGCCAAGATGCTGGATGGGAGAGTCAGGATTTCAGCGAAGCAAGCAACGATAACGAGCATCATACATTTCTAGGTACCAAATTATTGATAAACGCCAAATTATTTATAAATGAAACTTCCGATTTTGATGAACGTTTGACGAACTTGTCGAAAACAAGGAGATTACCTGAGTCGAAATTACAAATCTTGTGAGTCTTACAAGAGTAGTTGCGTGTGTCTCTAATAGTAATAACAATCTCTTTGAATCTCACATATCTTTCATCTTGATTTTATCAACATCTAATTTTCGATGTCTTCCATTTAGATGTTTATCGTTATTACGGTATTATTTTGTATCGATTCGATTGTATCTAAATTCACAAAAATTCAATCTCTTCAATCTCTAACGATATACAGCATTATTGAGCACACAAATGCTATTCTTTTTTTTTTGCAATTTCATTTCAGGTACCTATTTTGGATCTCCAAGACTTGCTGAAATCTTCAATAAATAAAAAAATATGAGAAAACGTTTATAAAGACTATAAACTATTATTATCCATTTACCCATTCCTATCAAATTATTTAATCAGATTATTTAATATTTTCTTATCGCACATATTCTATCTGCAATCAAGCAAGATACATAAATAACACATACATTACATGTTAAAGTAAAATTATATAAATTACATACAGATTATATTATACAAAATACAAATTTTTTATATGGAAATACAAAGAAGTCTAATGTGCATTATAAAATAAAATGAAGAAAAAATGAGGATTAAACACTGGTAGAATATATTGAGGTAATTAAATATTAAACAATTTTTGAATATTTTAAGCTCCAATATGGAGATAATTGGGGTGAGTAAATATGTAACATTGAATTGTATGATGTTACATTTTGAAAATTTCTATTTTTATTCAATTTATTTTTGTATTACAAGCAGAATATATTAGAACCGTACTTTCGACTCTGGTACATAAGTACAGAAGATATCTGAATATAAGAAGATAGATTTTCAATCTTTGGATATAAGTTATAACACAAGTAAATATAGTTTTAGATATATTACTTTAGGTATGTTCGACTCGGAAATCACTTTTCATAACCTTCTTTTCACAACTGAATATATCGAAGTTGCTGAATGTTTAAATATATAATTATAAATGTGCCACAATATACCCACGAGTGATCTCGAAAAATCCTCGTCGCGTATCTTTACGAACCGTGAATCGATTATATATTCAACGATCGTTATTGCTAAATTATCACTAAATTCGATTTTCCGATGTTCGCGGGAAATAAGATAGTATTCAACACGCGATCTTCGCACGAGACAAAGAAACGGCCAAACCCAAGTACTCGAGACGTGACAAAAAACAATCATTGTACACACCGCTCGCTCGGCGAGCGCGAAGCACGAACGAGCATCGCTTCTGTTACTCGCGCTTAATAGCGCTAGTGTAGCCAACTTCAGTTTTCTCGCGCGCGAAACGGTCGTTTGCCGTCGATCGAAATCGCTTTTCGTTTTTTCGCGGATTCAGCTCGTCCAAAGTGATTCTCGCGTGCAGATGAATTTGCACGTTGCTAGTGCCAAAGGTAATTACGTCGGAAAGTATTGTTGGTGCATTTAATCGCGAGTAATATCGTCTGTCGACGACACACATAGTAGTCCATCGTGTCGCGTCGTGTTAGGTTATGTCGTAATAATGCCGGCGTTATTGCCGGTTAATTCCTCGAGCAGCGGTAATTCGGACGATTAGTGCGATGAGTCAATAGGTGTGTGGTAGCCTCTCGGCCGCGTATATTCCGGGAATAGTCCGTTGTCCGCTCGCATCGTGTAATGCGTCGCGTCTTTCTAGAGCTTTCGGTCGCCTCGCGTCGGTCGGTGAATGCGAATCACGAAGTGATCGTGATCTGAAGATCGCTGCGTAAAGAGTGATCGAATGATGCTCATTGTGATTCGTGCTCGAGATGCAGTCAAATCTCGCTGATGTATGATCAGTGGCAGTGTAACTGACTGTTTTAGTGATTATAATCAGGTGATAGTGATCAAGCAAGGATATAATCATTGGGGGAAAAAGGATAGCGGCAGCGACGGATCAATCGATAAGTAAGTTCGTTTACCACATCGGAGTAGGTATTTGCATTATCACCGCGTCGCTACGTGTAATATCCGCTAGATCGTGTTGGTTCTCGTCCATTGAATTAATATGAGATATCAGGTCCTTCAGTGTACTAACAACAGCACACACATGTACACACACACATATCGCACATCGCAGAGAGCTATAATGATATTTGCAGCGCGTAGTAATTTGAGAAATTAAAACGAATCGTGTTCTCGGAAGGTAATGAGGCCGCTGAAGAATTACGTCCGTTACGAGGATCCTTGCCAACGCAGTACCGACGTTGCCGTATTCGTCGTCGTGTTTGGCGAGGCATTCGCGAGCGGGTAGCAAGGCGCGCGATTTGGAATTAAAGACAATTGGGTTGGAAGTACGGTGCGCTTACAGCGAAAAAAATTTACATAATCGCGATCGTAAGGCAATACCCGGAACCGCCATTACGAGCACCCATGGGATCCTAACCCCAGAGAAACAGGTGCAACCGGTCTGGGATACAACGTGCAACGCGTTACGATGCTTTCCCCGTGGGCGCTCTTCGATAAATTCGCCCACAGGATCTTCCTTACGGGACACGAGAGAGGCGTGCTGCCACGCCATGCCCGAGATCGTTTAAGGGGAAACGAAATTTCGGTGAAAATGTAACGTCGCGAGAAGTACGGTATTGCCTTGAAGAGCTTAATTATGACCGCGCGCGATATGAAAATGCGCAGCTGTAACGATATTGAATTATCGATTCATGAAGTTTTCATTGTTTTAACTATACTCGCGCGCTCTCTCGTTATACGCGCTTGATGATATCCCAAGGAACTTTTCCCAAGTAACGTGAGTTATCACTTCTCTTCTCAAGTAGTAGGGTCAATGCGTATAATAACATGATAGAATTTAATTGAGATTTATGATAGGAGAAAGTCCGAACATTCTCATTTCGTTTGCAACGCGGTCGAATCTTTCGTCCTCCTTTTGTCCCGCTGAAATGACTGACACATGTTAATCCTTTATAACTATTGCTCATGGTTATCGAGTAACCACCCAGTCGCCTTCTGACTTGAAATCCTACAAATATTTCACACGCGATATTTTCATTTCAAACAAACATTGGGTATATTCCCATTGGGTAAAAAATTACATCGGGCCAAACATTTGCAAGATGCAAAATTTCGACAAATAGTCGCGGCGAGACTAAGCCGCGGTGTCTAACCGTGTTATCGGTCGCGCTCGCCGTATCAACGTTACCGCAAAGTTTCCGTGGAAATTTAATATTAATACGCAATTTTGCTCACTGTCTCGTAGAGACGGCCGCGCGCACACACGTGTCTCCAGGAATTTAATATTTATGTGGGTATAACCCGGAGATACAAATGACGATAACGTGCTCCTTTCTCGCCTTCTTAAGGTGCGCGAGATACAGTCCGCGTCGAAACTTTCCCGGCTTCTTCTCGACAGTTATTTTTTCAAAGTCGGACAAAGACGTAGCGCGCCAAAGCCGCGCTCTGCCCGTTATCGCTCAGAATTTTATATCGTCACACACGCGGCCAGCTCGGCGCTTACGTGTGTGAAGCTAGCATCTCAAATGTTAGAATCTCACAAATACACGGTATATTATTTGGCATCCATTTGCTCGAATCGATTCAAGTTATGAGGAAAATCGGTAGAAATCTTCGGGGGGCTGCCAGAACTCTGAAGAAATTGAGCGATTTTCAAAAAAAAATTTTCTCCTAATTGCTCTTATTGTGTCTAATTAGGAGAAAATTTTTTTTTTCGAAAAACGGTCAATTTCTATAGAGTTCTCGCAGCATCCCGAAGAGTTCTATCAGTTTTCCTTATGACTTGAATCGATTCGAACAGAAATGAAAGAGTTCTAGCTCATCAAAGTATCGTCGATGTCGAATTTTCTAAGAGAAAAATTTTTTTCGAAAATCAGTCAATTTCTTCAGGATTCTGGTAGCATCCCGAAGAGTTCTATCGGTTTTCCTTATAACTTGAATCGATTCGAGCAGAAATGAAAGAGTTCTAGTCATCAAAGCTGCCATCAAAGTAGCACAATCGTGAAGTTGGCCCCCCCATAACTTTATTTCGTGTTTTGGCCACTTTAATCAACGGAACTTTTGTTTTTTATTGATAGAAAACTCTAGAATTCTTTGGGGGGCGATCAGAACTATGCTCATTTTCTTCAAATTTTCAAAATGGGGGGCTAACTTCACAGACGTGAACTTTAGCACATCAGAACTATTGACAGAATGTGTTTAGACTATAGAACTCTGTGGAATTTTACTTCTCCTCGATTATATATTCGAGATACGATTAGATGCTGTCAGGTGTATCGGAGGTTAGCATCTCATTTTTTTTAATTAAAATTTTTACGGTAAATTCATCGGAACTATTGTTAAAATCTATCTGGAACTGTGGAACTATGCTGGATGCCAAATAATATACCGTGTATTTGTGAGATTCTAACATTTGAGACGCTAGCTTCACACACGTTCGGCTCTTGGCCGTACCGCCGCACATGGTGATCTTTTACTCTTGAAAATCGCCAAAGTAATTTGTTTAGAGTATCCCGTATACACGGGCTATATGTCATAGCCATGGAATAATGTATGAGTACGTTGAATTATCTTCAGCTGTAGCGCCGCAGCATCCCGTTAAAAAATTCATAAATGATAATGTATTCCGCGTTTTATGCATTACAAGGCGGGGAAAAGAAATTAAAGCGAAAATCGTCTGTATCAATGAGATACGTTCGTTGCTCGGCGTAAACGGCAATTTATGCATTTGCTGATTCGCATAATTGGCGGTCGCGTAATAACGCAGCGTCGCGTAGCGTTGCTTCTCTTCGAATTGCGAGAGACGTTCCCGAGTGACGAAAACGAGCAACGTCTGATGATGCCCGTTTCTCGTGGAAATTTCTCCGAGAGATACGTGACCGAGGCGCCGCGTCGCGTCGCGTCGCGTCGGTAGCCGAATTAAATATGAACCCGTTGCCGAGAGGGTTAACGAGCGTCGCGGAAGATCGGCGGCGTGGGTGTTTGTTGCGTCGAGGCGCGCGCGAGATTGTATTTTACGCGCGTTTTGTAAATCTCGCGCGGCGGGCACAACGCTTCGCGGTTGTTCCTTGTGATTTGTTTGACAGCTAAAATGCGCCCCCGCAATGAGATACCCGTTTGATCAAGACGCATTCGCGGTCTCGAGCGAACGGCGACGCGCCATGAGCGCGTTACCGCGCTGGAGGGTGGATTCTAATGGAGACAAACGCCACCGGTACGACCTCTTCCTCTACGCTCGTTGCCCACGGTTGCGCGTAATCATTCCGCGCTTTTACCCGGAATGTCCGACTGAGAATATTCCCGACGATTTATGGCGAGTCACGAGGATGATCGCGCGCGGGACTCGCGCTAATCGTATCGGTCGTATCTCTGAAATTCTCTGAAATATTCGCGTAACATTGAAGATGTACAATGAATTGTTCTTTTTTTCTCCTCTAGAGAATTTTTACAATGATTTCGGATCGCTTCTATCCCGTCGTATCTGCCCAATCATTTAATTCACTAAAACGTGATTCCGGTTATGTATCGAGGAAACGTGACGGACAGATTAGGTGCAATTTTATAATTTATTATGCAATCCGTGTCTGAGTAATCGTGTAGGTGTGTATATTTAAAAATTCTGCTGATATCATGCGCATGGGAGAATTAGTTTCATTGAGTTATCCTTGGCATAATTTCATGGCATAATGAAGCCCTCCGAATTCTATTTGTTTCCGTCGTATTAAGCGATAAATGATTGCTTTACATCTATTGCACGATAAAGTATGCGAAACGCATAGATGTAAAAGATGAGTCGATGAACTTCCTGTATCGATCGATGCTTTTTGCCGCATATCAGTGTTGCTATAAAAAATACACATAAATCCTGTCTGACGAGATTATCTCACTAGACGATTTCTAAATGATCTTGGGAATGATATGCGTCGCGCGCGACGTTGCATGGTTACTTTTACAGAGAGTTTGGTAAGCAGATATTACAATAGCTCGTCGTTTGACTATTGTTTGGCTATTGTAATAAAAATGGCACATTTACTGTTTTACTATTTCGTAAATTAACGGAATCGTGAACAATATCTTAACAACGGTCTCGCTGTGAAATTGCTCGAATATATATTTTTGTAATTCCATTCAGATAAAAAAGTTTCAAGCAAAAAGTTTCTTCTATAACTCGAGAGATCGAGCAAATTGAAACCGGGACAACCTATGTCTGGCCGAATAAATATTCTTTAACGTTATTCTTAACTAACATTCGCGGTAAAATTTCCAAATTATGTATCGGTGTCGCTCGAAAAGTCACGTGCCGTAGTTCGGTGGATCGATTAATTTATTCACACGGAGCGTTTCGGTACATCGCGACGCTTCTTCGTCGACGGTGCAGTCGCACGAGTTGGAATCGCGATGGAATTACGACGGCTTTTAAAAGGACGCGTATTCGCATAAATAATTCATCGGGTACGATTCCGCTAGACCTCGCGTGCGCGCGCGCGCGCGCGCGCAACGGTGGCGTCATGCACGTGGCAAATCCTTCCTAGCGAAGTTTGGAATTTGTACGCACAATTATGCAAATACACATCGGTATCCTCCTCGGTCGCCGGGCTCGTCGCTGTGTGTTAGGCTGCTGCGCGGACCCGCCTAAACCTTCGCGAAAGCTCCGCTCTCCGCGCTAGGGACTGCTGTAACGGCCGACTCGCGCGATTTCGCGCAAGCTTGACAAATCGAGCACGCACCGCCTTGAGAGCGTGGGTGAATAAGTAATCATTCGTACACGAACATCCTGCAGAAGGTTGTACGAAAGTACGAGGAAGAGCCGTGAGGAGGGGAATGGAGGAGGGAGGGTGCGAAGGGATTGCTAAGGGCAAAACTCCGAACAAGTTGGCGGAAATGTAATGAATCGACAGCGATGTAGGACTTTGATCCTGTTGATGACGCAACGGACCAAGGTCGAAGTAATCCATCGTCCTGGGGCGAATATTGCGACGCGGTGCAAATTTCGGCGGTCCGAAAGTCGTGATGCGTGTAAGACGAGAATGCGAGGATACGAAATCGTACGGACGACGCCACGAGGCAGAAAGTCGAAGGATTTAGAAACAGTATAGTTTGCATTTTGACATAATCGGCATTTCAGGCCGACCGGGCTTGCTGCGTAAATTCACGAATCCTTTCTACCTTACTTCCGCGTTTCGCGCGACTGCGCATTTTGCATTTGCGATTTTATTGCGCGCTTAATCTCGCTTGTTTATTACTCGTAAATTTTCCACTCTACACGTACGCAATGTGCGTTTCTCCGGAACATTGTGCATATTGCAGGGAATTATATAGCGCTGCGACACATTAGCTGGACGTGTGACGGAGTTTCGCGAGAAGTATACGTCTTACACTCGCGAAAGTAGCGGGCGACTATTGACACACGTGTGTTTCTAAGTAGCATTTCTACCTAAGTCCGTGACGGAGGTTCTTTAAGTACATTTAAGACACAGCAGAAATATAGAAAGATGAGTAAAGGTTTTTCCTCACAGAATTTGTGGATCACACACGTCTTGATCTTCCTCGATATACTTCGCGCGCGCGCTATATTTTAGACATTTCAGACATCTCAAATGAAATTATCCATATTTTATTGCGGTCGGTTTCATGCATGAAAAGAGATCATTGAATATTTATTTGATAAGAATATAAATAGTCATACACACACATACACACACGACACGTTCGGATTATACTTTTAAATAGTATCGCTTGCGAACGGTCTTCTGACAGTCTCTCTCACAGTCTCGAGGATCAATCAAAAATAAATTGGTAACTCTTTGGTTGGTAGTTCTTCTCACGAGCGAGAATCTCGACGGAATGTCGAAATAGCGATGAGCAGAAAGGTTTATTCCCGGTAGCTCGGCAAAATGACGTTAAATAAAGCGTCGATTGTAAAGGGAAAAAATTGAAGCGCGCTTCCTCGGTCGACAGGGTCGCGGCAGAGTCTCTCGCTGCGCGGTGCAAAGCCTTCGGGCTTAGCGGTTTCATCCGGGCTTCCTGTTCGCGGTAAATATTTAATGGCGAAACCGATGGGATTTGCCGATCAATGTAAACCCTCTTTCGCTCGTCCAGCTCCTGGAAGGAAGAGCCGCAGGGCATCTTTTGCTCCTTTTGCCGTCCCGCGGGGGTGGCGCGGATAGGGCGAGCGGGCTCAGGAAAGCAAGTTCACCTACCAATTTATTTTCGAGCAAAGGGAAAGAGCTTCGCCACCAAAGGTCGCCGCCGCCGCAGCCGCGATGCTTTTTCGAGGTTGGAAACGAGAGATGGTGGTCTGTATACTGCGCGAAAGGACCGCGCCGTCTCGCGATCTTGCTTTCCTTGGGATATTTCGGCTCACCGACTTTCCGTACGCCCGAGTTACCGCCGCGGCCGTTCCGATCGAAATTGCCGTTAGGCGTTACTTTTAGTCAGCATTTGGGCAGGGCATGATGTACGTACATACATAATAATTTTGGCAGAGTTTTCGTAGCGCGCCGAGGTAGAACGTGAAAGTAGACCGCGCGAGAGAGTACCGAATTACGTAATCAGACCGGACAATTGTACAGACGCGGCGAAACCGGCGCGGCGGAGCCGCATTCGAAGGAGACTGTTTCTTTTTTAGGACGTTTTAGGACGATTCCAAGATAGCTTGTTGTTGCTCGAGAATGTTTTTCTTCGGTAGGTTTCTTTTTGCCGACTCGCTCACTGAGCGATCGGCAATACATGTAGTATTTCGGCAAACATACACTAGGCGTGAGATCTCGTCTGGACCACACGCGCTGAAAGAATATACGAGCGCCGTCGTCGAGCGGTTGCGGACTCGCAACTGCAGCAGCCACGTCTCTCCTCCTCGTTCTCTTTCTCTCCTCCTATCCCTCTCGAGTCCGCATATCCGTGCCGTTGCATCTCGCCGCGGCAGACACTGATCCGAACAAATGGCACGCACGTGCATGCGTTGAGGAATACCGAGCGAGGAATTCTACGCGAAGGTGCACGTGAACGACGTCCAGAACGAGACCCGGGTACCGACACGTTTTATCCCGGGCGTTCCTTCTCGAGCACGCTGTTTCATTAGGAGACGAGTCGCGGCGCCGCGGCGTGCTTTCATTTCGCCCGACTCGGCCACGGTTTTGTTTCATTTCAAATGTTACGGACGCTTCCACCTTTCCCTATTTAGGTAATAGAAAAACCGCAAATGCAATTTAGAAGTTGTCAGCTTGCCATGAGCTTCGAGCGCGAGCTATTCTTTTACTGGCGTTGCTACCTTCAAGACGTAATTAAGTGTATTTTTTCTTTTTTTCCTTTAAAATCTCGAATTATACTTGCGATTTCCGCTAAGCCTTGAGAGAGAGAGAGAGAGAGAGAGAGAGAGAGAGAGAGAGAGAGAGAGAGAGAGAGAGAGAGAGAGAGAGAGAGAGGGAGTTGGAGAGACTCATAGGCATTTTTTTAATCATTTATGAGTTGGAAATTTCCAAACGATGTGAATTTTCATCGTGTGGTCAAGGGAGTGCAATTACCGTGGTAATTAAAATAAAACTTTGCAAAGTTTCAAATAAGACAGAATATTGTAGAGAGGAATCTTATTTTGCAAGTGGCGGTTTGAACTTCACACTCTCTCTCTCTCTCTCTCTCTCTCTCTCTCTCTCTCTCTCTCTCTCCCTCTCTCCCTCTCTCTCTCTCTCTCTCTCTCTCCTGTTTTTCCTCTTTGTAATTTTAACTTTATAAGAAAATCATTTGTGGGGCGAGTGTTTTCTTACAAAGCTGAAATTACAGAAAGCGTAGCGTGGCTGAAACCGCCAGTTGCTAAATGGAATTTCGCTTTAATATTCCGTTTCGCGCGAAATAGCAGGCAGTTTTATTTCATTTTATTTAGATTGCTATGGTAATTTCATTTTTTCGCTCAAGTATTACATAAGCTGCAATCCAAACTTGGAAATAGTTAAAACTTGAATCGTCACGTGTAAGCGGGACGGATTATAATTGCAAACAACAACAACAAGATAAACTGTTTTCAAACAGAAATAAATTTTTTAGCTTTGCAAATAACGGGAAAATGTATGCAAGAATATATGCAAAATATTTCTTCGATTTAAATACACTTTGTACGTGTGGAGTTTGTGCTGTGTGTTGGATATTACTGTGAGTTTCCAATACTGATAAGAAATGGATTTTCAGCGCGGAATAGAGATGGAGGTTTAAGCGTTAAGATAGAAGGCGATAAAAAAATGTCGACATTTAAGATACATAAACATTTCCTACGACTTGAGCGTTCTATTTTTTCTGTCTCGTTACAACAAAGTACGCGTTTTAATTTTACCCAGTTTGTATAAATCTTTATTTCATTTTGGTACCCGATAACATTTTTATCTGTCACATAGATAAGCACCATACTCAGTATACAATATGCGGGTTTAAAATTTCAGCATTGATAAATATCAAGGTATAAATGGTGAAAGAAAAATAAGCGTATTAAAATAAGAGTAAAAATAAGAGTATTTCCATGGTCGATAGTTTCTGATTGTGTAGACGTCTGTTAGAAAATTAATCTTCCTCCCTCAAATTATACAACAGTTTCGCCCGACGATTATGCAAGCCACATGTTACGAGTCATATCGCATTTACCGTGCGATTAGTTAATTAGTCGATCGAACAGGATAATAGCTTAGCGTCGAATTATTCAATATTTCCATCCGACTAAATCCGCCAGTCGGAGCTGTTATAAAGAGACGCGACATGACGATAAATCCGAATATGCTTCTCTCAATTAATTCGGCAAATGTCGCTACGTATTCCTGACAAACGAGAAAATTCTGTCGATGCCACAACGTTGAATATTACAAGAGATCTCGATATACCGAAATTATCGGTCCGCGACGTACCGCAATAGTAACGCGATCTTTTCGGCATCTCGCGCGACGCGACTGGAGCCACAAGCCAATCTATAATAAGATAATCTCGTCCTCCTTCCCGCGGGCTTACTAACTAATGTACCTGTGACATTTCGCGTCGGTGACTATCGCCTTTGAGGGCCGCAGGACGAAGGTACCGTCTTCTCGACGTTTCACCTCGGTGCTGCGATAAACCGCAATCTCATTCTTCTCGGCCGTCGAGCTCGTCGGGTAGGCGGAGGTGATAGACATGGAAATACCATCGTCGGGCGAGTGATAATCCTCTCGCGGGCACCAAACCTTTGGCCTGGTTGGCCTGGAGTACTCCGCCAGTGTCCTCTTAATCATCCTTCTTTTCACTCTATCCGTCCCACGCGCCTTGGCGTTTTCCCACTCGCCTGCGCGCGCGCGCGCACGCGCGCGTTTGAGAAACGAGATCCCGATCGCGCCCGTCGATCCACGCCCGACGATCAGCGACGATCGATGGGCCCCGTCTACGGTCCACTGCGTCCGAACGATCGATGCGAACTGCGGCCGCGAACGGTCGCCTTTTACGCGAACTCGTCGACTAAACACATCGTCGGCCTGGCAAATGGCACAATTACGACGGGAGGGCCGGCCGGCCGGTCGACGTCGCGCTGCGATAATTTTGTTACGACGAGCGAATAAAAGCGACACCGATTATACATCGGACCGCACTGGGACCCACCTTGAAAACGGATTTGTAAAGACCGGGGGATTTGCGGGACTCGCGACCGCGTGCGCGCGCGCGCGCGCGCACTACTAGAAGAGAGACGTGGAGAGAGGAGGTGGAGGAAACGCGCGTTATCCGAGCTTTTGTGGCGCACTGGCCATAGTGCGCGACTCCGTGCAAAAGAAAATTCTCAAGGAGAAGCCCCCTCCCTCTCTCGCTTTGTATCGCCGATAGCGCACTAGTCCGATCGCGACTGTGCTGTGGTGAAAGGAAAATCACGCGACGCGGACGCTCTTGGCGAGTTCTCGGCGTTTGTCCGTCGGTAGCGCGTGGTACGCTCGTCACTGAAATAACTCGAGGACTATCCTTATTCGTCTGCGCGTGCGGCAATAAACGATCGGTCGCGACGCTCCCTCCGCTCCTCGGCTGGAATTCGATTACAGTTTAACGCTTCTTCTCCCGCGTTCTTTGCGCACTCGCGAGCGCGAGGAAGAGAGAGAGAGAGAGAGAGAGAGAGAGAGAGAGAGAGAGAGAGGGAGATCTCGTGTGAGACCACCTCGACTCTTTTCCTCGAGCCGACCTCGTCGTGATCGTGCAGATTCTGTTCTCCGTAACGAAGAGACGCGTTGTCGCCGTCGCAAAGATGTCGAACACGATCTCTCGTGCACGAGCAAACTAGCAAGCGAGCGCGCGAAGTCAAATCCGCGTGTCGAGTTTGCGTCCCTCCACTCTTCTTCTTATTCGTCGCCTCTGCCCGGCTTCCTCAGATAAGCCCTCTTCGAGTTTACTTCCTGCAGCATGCACGACTTCGTAAACTGCTCCCCCGCGGAATCCATCGCGGCGGCGTTATCGGCTCGCGGGCGCGAGTCCTTTCCTGCGTTTCTTCTTCTTTTTCTCTTCCTTTCTTTTTTCCTTTTTACTCTCTTCTCTCTCTCTCTCTCTCTCTCTCTCTCTCTCTCATCCCCGCCCCGAATTCAAAGGGAAGTAGAGATGTCTAGCGGAGCAGCGGAAATATGAACACGCGCGCGCGTTTCAGGTTGGCGCCTCATGTTACGCGCGTGGGAATTGCAAATTCCGCTGACGGTCGGAAGAGGCGCGTAGCCGAACGCGCGCGCATCGAAGTAACCAATTGAAATGCTCGCTGCGTTTCCTCGCGATCCTTACGATGCCTCCTTCTCGCGCCAGACGCAAAGATATAGTAGCCGGGGGAGGCGAGCATAAAGTACGCGACGATATATGCCGCGAGGTGGGTGCGAATTTATGCCCTTATCCTGCCGCTCCCTCGAGCGCGCGAAGCGCGCTGCGACTCGCTGCGGCACGCGATGATTCTAGGAAGTTGCGCGCGTACTGCTGCTCTCTCATCGGGAGATCGTCGATCGGCCGCGCGCATCCTCGTTTCATTTTTCCGCGTCGTGCCCGCTCCGTGAATGGCTCCTAGCGAAATGGTCCGCGCGTAATGATAGTAGCGGCGCGCGCGCGAGCGAGCCGGAAATATCTGCGGCTATCCCATTTTGACGGATCTCGACGATTTGTCATTGTCAATTTTCATTTAAATCTCTGACCGCGCGCGCTCGTAATTCACGGCTGCAGCTGCGGAGCGTCATCGGTATACGCGGCACAAATAAATAAATCACCGAGCGACCGCGGATGAATGAAAAGCCATGACATCTGCTAGCGCCGGAGATTATGAATGCAGCGTGTTGCAGCGCGCGTCGCATATCGATAGTGTCCGACCGGGATTCTTCTTATTGTGTCTGATGCGCGCGATATTGTGATGATTACGGAGAATTCTCAGCTTAACGATACCGTCGCGTCGGCCGCGCTGAACGCGCGCGCGCGCGCGCGCGCACCAGTCAGCCGTCGTCACGGCTGAGAATGGAAAATAAGTCGCGAGGAATAATCGATAAGGAGGAGATTGCACGATCGTTGCCGAAGACGTCATTGAAACGCAATGACTCGCGAGGCGTTTCGCCTCACGGAAATCACGCGCGGGAAAAGCGGCGTTCCGGCTAACCGATTAAAATAATCGTGACAAAATAATTTGAAGTCGTGAGGAAACAGCAATCGTTGCATTTCTGCGTACCGCGCGATGGAGGAAAGTCCGCGCGGATAATGGGATAAGAGGATAAGAGGATGAAGAAATTGACGTCATCCCCGGCGTTGTCTCTTTATTCGTTTTACTCGCCCGACAAATTTCCGCGCCGGCCTTTCGTAACTCGCCGCTGTAACGAGGCGGAAACGAACTCTTTCGCTCAGGGCGCCGCTCGGTCACCTCGGTGCACGAGAGGAATGCACGAGTTGCGCGAGCACGTACGAGTAGGAGGTAACCCGCGCCCCGCCCGGCCTTTCGGCCGGCAGGTACGTATCTAATTATGTGTATCCCTTCGCGTAAATATGCGAGTGTTTGCGTAGACAAACGTGGTACTCGAGTTAATGCGACGTGAAGCGGGCAGGGTGGCGGTGTGTTGGAAATTCATGAGCTTTCAAGAGAACCTAGGGAAGCGAAACTGCGAGATCGGGAGAGGACGGTGAAACTGAGAGAAGGAAGGAGACTAGCGAGTGAGCGAGAGGCAGAAAGAGATGGTAGAAAGAGGGAAGAGGGAAGAGGGAGGGGGGGGCAGAGTAAGAGATGGAGGCAGGAAGGTTCAGAGGGTCTCTACAGTTCAGGAAATGTCGGGAGGAAACGCTGGATACGCTGTGCGCAGTGTTGCACTCCCTCTGTCTCATCCAAAGTACACACACTGTGTCCGCGATAGTGATACATGTGCACGATGTCAGATCTAGGAGTGATCAATCGGAACGAAAAGACGCTCGCGAGTATGACGCGAAACTTGCAGCGGCTCCGGGGATGTTGCACGGCGGCGGAGCGTCCGTGGAGACGCGAGAGAAGTTCGAGCGGGCGTTGTCCGATATTGTCGCTCAATATTGTCTTTGCTTAAGTAAGTGTTTGTTATAGTTATTATTCATCGGTCGAACTATACGTGACGTTAAACACGACTTAGCACTCAGAGACTCTCTCTCTCTCTCTCTCTCTCTCTCTCTCTCTCTCTCTCTCTCTCTCTCTCCCTCCCTCCCTCCCTCCCTCCCTCTCTCCCTCCCTCCCCCTCCCTCCCTCCCTCCTCGGCTCTCGAATGTGAGTCACGCCGGGAGCGAGTAGAGTTCATTCTCGAGCGAAGGATAATAAATCGATCGAGCTAATAGGAAAATGTCCCGGGAGAATCTTCCTCTCCGATTGTAAGATCTATCACGCTCGCGTAGATAGCGAGAGACTCCGCGCTGTTAGGCACTTTCCACGCGCGCGTCTTGGAGATATCAAATGTTCTTGAGATTAGAGAAATTTATGTTGTTGATAAAAAAGGATCCTTCCAGGTCCATGCGCGTGTGTTATGTACTTTTCGAAACTCGGCAAACACCATAATTCACATCTTCCAAGTATAAACAGGTTATTTTTAGTTGCTAGTCACAACGCTCCTCCGGTATTTGATATTCCGTGCGTTACAACATTCTTCACGAGACTGGAAGTCAATTTCTCGTTTCGAATTTATGTCGCGTCTTGCCGGCTCGCGTTGCCGCTCGTGAGCTCATATCCACGACACGAACGTAATACATATTTGGAATGCGCCATTCGCCTCGATTTGATTTCGGCAGTCGCCATAGCCCACCGCCATTTTTACACGCGAGCTTAGTTTTCTCCGCGCGTGATACGCCGCGCGCGCGCGCGCGCGCGTCGAATAAGAGCTGATTCTCGCAAGTCGCGAAATGGAAGATTGCGCAGAGCGGGGGCCGATACAATGTAACGCACATCAGCGACATAAGCGACTCGCTTATTTAGCCGAGTGCTTGACGCGATTACAACTTGATCCAAGTTTCGCCATGATCCGCGGCTGCGAGTATTGGCGGGTGCAATATTACGCTGCAATTGGACTTGCACCCGAGGCTCCGCACATCGTGCTCGTTCCTGGATATCGCTATTAATTAGACCGGAGGGTTGGTTCCAATTGTCTCCACGACGGTGGGTTTCTCAGGGACGGCTAATTACCGCGAAGTTACGTCTTCCGGATCCGACACCCTCTTACTTCCAATTATTAAAGCATCACGATTTCGCCCGACAGTCGCTACGGCTTTTAGTAATACTACTCTCGCTGTATGACGCTTCACACGAAGGACTCGCGGCGACCCTTACGACCCGCAGCGGGTATTTCGATTATTCACAAGGGCGGCGCCCTTGTTCCGCAAGATTTTCCAACTGGGCGAAAGTGAATCGACCTCCGTTCGCGCTGCAAATCGCCGCAGATTAGCTTCGTGATACTTCGTATCTTCGATTGTTAGCTCTTATGCTCTCGTACAGTCAATGTAAAGAAAGACCGCAACGCTTTCGTCACGATCGAGAATTCCGAACGCTCCCGGAATATTCGCTGAGAAAATCCATCTTTCAAAACTGACCGAGAAACCGTGTGTCTCCTCTTGCAGCCGGCCGCGTTCTGAAATTCATCGAGGACAAGTTGTCGCATCGACCTTTCTTCCATCGGCTCTTCCGTACTTTGAAGTTAGTCGACCGACTGCCATCCTGAAATCGCGCTTGACGCTTCCGGAGCGCCTTGACGACCCGACAAAACCGACCCGCCTCTCTCGTCGCGAAATTGCGAGCGGAGCGCCGAGCTCGATTAGAAATACGCGGCGGCGGGTGTGCCGCGAATCCTCTCGGAATTCGCAAGATGGGCCAGATGGGATCGTCGCGCTCGCCCTTCAAATCACCGGGAGTCCCTCGCCGGCGGATCCATCTCCCCGTGCGGGCGCGCGCCATCCCGCACGCTCCGCGCGGGAAATCCATTCGCGGTCGTGAGTGATGGATACTTGGCGGCGGAAGGTCAAGTACCGGCGGCTTAACACGAATCAATGTGGCAATACCATAAATACCGATCCCTTTACGTACGCGCCGCGGCTGCGCGATGCAAAGGGGGCGGGTGAGGTGGAGGACGACCCGGGCTATCGCGCTTCGCCACCACGCGGGTCCACGGGGTGCACTTCTCTCTCTCAGGCCTTATCGCCGTTTCTCCGGAACTCCTGTAGCCGCCGACGCACACCAACGGACGGAGAAGTCTTTATGGCGGTCGTGCGATCGCCGCATTTTACGCGGCTCGTTTACCGCGACCCTCTTCCCTCCTGCCCCCCCTGCCCTCCCCTCTCTCGCCCGCCCGTAGGGATGCCGATTTTAAATCGATTTAATCGAAGATCGATTAACCGGAGCCTAAAAGATCGCTTTCAAATCGATTTTCTGGAACTGAATCGATTCAAGGGTCGAACTGTAAATTCTGAAAATCGCCGAAACACGATTTTTTCAGTTTCTACTAGTAATATAGTTTTTTTTTTTTTTATTTCTTTTTAGTTGTAATATTTGAACTCACTTAATGGCTGCACGACGCACATTACTACGTTGCCCTTAGGCCGATGTCCCATGGGCGAAAATTTTCAGCGGGACGGAACGCGCGAAGCAAACACAGCCACTCCATATAATAGTATATATTATATATTACATATGTATATGCATATAATAGTAAGCGTGATTTCTTATTTGATAACGTTTAAAAACCCTTGATTGATGTTTAATCAAACTAATTAAATCCTTAGCATAAAGATTTAAAGATCCTTTCCTATCTTGTTGTGGCCACACACGACAAAACCGAAAGAGTACCATCTGTTTAATTTCTTTAATTCACATTAGACTTTGTATGAATTACACGAGGTCTACTTTAGAGTGTAGAAATTTGACGGATAGTATACTTTAATGAGTGGTGGTTCGCTTTACACGCATACCGATTCAAATCGATTTTCTGACATCGATTCTTTACCGATCTAAACCGATTTTTTAAGATCGATTTTTTTCTTCGTGATTCGAATCGATCTTTAAATCGATCTATTCGAAAAAAAAAAATCGGCATCCCTACCCGCCCGTGTCCGTGTAACTGCGTGTAAGCACACGTTTCCACTTGTCTTCTATCGCCCAGCGCAGCTCGGTCGCGCCACGATAACAATGCGGCGCGGTGCAAATGAACTCTTCCCGACTGGAAATTTATCCCATGGTCCTGATCAGGTTAACCTCATTTGGACATCAGATCCCAATAAGGTAATACTATCGGGTTCTAGTAAGTCATGTAACGCAGCGTGGATATCAGGAGTAAGGTTCACAGTCGGGTCCTTGTTGAGTTGCCTTATGGAATCCTTATTGCGTTTTTTTTTTTTTTTTTCAAATTATGGCTCCTGATTACTCGTCACGGCTATATTGGATGATGACATTGGAAATAAGAAATAACACGCTGAGAATTCTGTCATTTCCAAATAAAAAGATATTTGCATGAAATAATATTTTAGATCGCTTGAGCATACTTGTAAAATGTTTCGTCACGACCAATAAATTATCGCACAACATAAACACGCACTAGAGATATGCAACATGCACGCACAGAGTAGGCGACTGAACTGCTTCTCGAGCATCTTTTGTCTTATAGGCCCGTATATGGACAAACGCAAGACAAATGAGAGCTGCAATGCGCACGCCGCTACATGCAACTCGCAGGTTGCGCGTCATACGATAAAATTTGAACTGTCTCTAATTATATGCGGCGCATTGTAAAAATATTGTTTTATACTACTATTAAAGTTTTACACATACACACGCACACACACACATGCGCGCGTGTACATACACACACACACACATATTCATATTATATACATATAAAATTAATTACAAATGGTTTTTGTTAAAACTTGGTAATGCAAATCATATTAGGTACAATGCATAAGATCCCGATCAACTGAATCATATTATATCGAGGTTGGTACATTAAGGTCCTAATGTGGACCCAATCATAACCTTATAAAGATTTTCCTTACTCATTTGTCGTTAGGACATTATAAGGACTGACTTACTTAGGACTACCTTTCATTCACCTTATTAGGTCCTTATCAATGTTAGGTGAACCTGATCAAAATTTCTAGTCGGATTACGCAAGTGCGTGACTCGTCCGCGCGGTATCGCGCGCATCGCACGTTTCTCGCCTTCGTTCGCGTTTTATCGCTACCGCGCGAGATATCGGGGGGGACGTTATTATGACCGTTCATTAGAATCCCGCTGATTGTTCTCTCGATTGTTAACCGGTTCGCTGTTTGCGCAGCTGACGACGCATACCCCGTTAGATTTGCCTGGTGATACCGCACGTGAACGGCACTTCTTTCCTCTCCCGCTGCGCGTCGTCTTCCCTATGGATATTACGCGATAAATGCGCGCCACGCTCGGGCATCGTGGACCATTGTACGCGCGAAAATGTAGGAACGGCGAATCGCGGAATACGGAGGAGGAAAAAAGAAGATACGGCGAACGCCGGGCCGTCGTCGTAAACATCCGTGTATACGAATGCGCTCGGTTGATTCACTGTAACGTGCGGTAATACGGCCGGCGGCATCAACGTAAAGTTGGACGTGACTATCCGCAAATAGAGAACGGCGCGCTCGCGTGAAACAGGAGCGAAACGGGCGGGAGGGGGGGGGAGGGGGAGAGGCGTGTGCACGGACGAAGATCCTTATTTATTACTCATATTCGTTTGCTGCGCGCGGGATATTTACGAGTAGTAAGCACTTTGTGTATTTTCTTTATATTATCGCGCGTTACTACGGCGCCTCTTGCGTTTACCTTCGCCGCGCGCCAGTTCGCCACTTGCAGGCTCGCGCAAGATACACAGGGTATGTCCTTCGCGTATCACGTGCGTTTCCTCGATTAGCAGGCTCCTCGAAATCAATTTCGGTCAGACTCTCTTTCAGCGAAAATCTCAGAGAAAAAGGGAGAGAGAGAGAGAGAGAGAGAGAGAGAGAGAGACCTGCGGTCGTTCGCGTGAAGAGAAAAGAAACAGTGCGTCTAAAAGTTGTCGTTAGAAAGTTTGGTGCGAATTCAAATGAGCGCAGCTTGTCAAATGAGCGGGCTTTTCGGGTGTGCAGCGAGAAGCGACGGACGGCGGCCGCAATGAAAGATATTATTTCATAGTTTAAGCCGGAACGAATTGCCAAATATTTTCGCTCAGCTGCGCGTAATCCTTCTCCTCCGCCCTCTCCCCCGCCGGCCCTCCGATCTTGTACAGGCAGAAATAGAAAATTACGGCAAGAAGGAACAGTGAGAAAACACGCGCAAGACTTTGGCTAAAGTCGCAAGGAAGCGCGGGGAAGCTCGCTCTGCTAAATCGCTTTCTGTGTTTACGGCGGAAAATCCATGGGTGGTTAAAGGGTCGGGATTAAACAATCTTGTCGGTACTTAATAGGTGAAATTACGTTTTCTTGTGCGGACTACAGGTTTTAACAATGCTTTCCACTCTCTCTCTCTCTCTCTCTCTCTCTGTCTCTCTCGCTCCCTGCCGCGCCGCGACCCCCCGAGACGACGTGTCTACGCGCGCAACCCCGATCAAGAAAGCGAGCTTCTTAAGCTTAAGAATTCCTAAGAGCACCGAAGAGCTTCCGGCTTCGCTCCGCGAAGCGGTGCCGGCGGCGGGAGAAATTTGCTTCTTTAATCCGAAGCCGGGTAGGATCGTTCTTCGCGGACGTGTCAAGCAATAAACGTCATACGTTTGCGCGCGTTATCGGACGACGCCGTGTGTGAGTGCGGCAGCACGCACAGTCATTCTCGAGCTCGCTCGAACAAACATCGCGACTCGAAGGGGAACTCGAAGAGCGAGACGTTCGATTCGATATCGATATGCACGCGTGCTTCGCGGCGTTTCGGACTCGCCGAGTCGCTCGAGAGCGACGGCTTGTAATTATACGCCGCGCTTAATTGCGACGATAATTAATTCACCTCGCACGACGAGTGTCTCGAACTGGATCAGAGTTATTTGCGGCGCTGAATTTTACCACGGACCAGTTTATTTTAATGTCAGCCATGCGCGCGCGCGCGCGCGACCGCCTGTTAATTACCGCGCGTCCTTGGCGCGCTGTATCACTCTTCTCGCGGGCAAAGACACTTGTCTGTATCTTCCAGCAGCTTCCCCTCTCCCCGCGAATTCAAGCGAGAACGTCTCGCGCCTGAAGGCGGAGGAGCCTCGGTTCGGAGAGACGGACTCGGTAAAGTTGCAATAATTCCGCACGTGGCTGCCGTCGTCGATGTTTCGCAGGAGCGAGTGACTCTTTAAAAGGACGAAACTCGCGCGGCTTTAACCCCGGCAATTTTCAGGCAGGCACGAGCGGCGCCGATTAAACCGCGCCGTATGCTCCCGGACGCGCAACATTAATGCATCACGTGCACTTTAATCCATTATCCCGCTCTCCATTACAACCTCCTTGATCTCGCTCGTCCGTTATTCCGATCCTTAAACGCGCGTCCCGGAAATCTTGCGCCTCTCTCCCTCCGTCGATGGCTACTCCGCCGTGGCTCATTTTCCGCGTAATTAACGTACGATTAATGATCCATAGTATACGTCGACGGCGAGGAGCGGCATGAGGAGCGGAGAGGTGAAGGAGAGGGGGGAGGACAGGGCAGGCAGGTAAGCAGATTCTGCATTTGTGCGATAAATGAACTCGATTCGTCAAGCGGTCTCGAGTTCGAGTCGACGTGAGTCGCGCTGTCTCCGGGCATTTGCATTTTATACGCGCCGTTTCAACAGCGTTTGAAGTATCATCTCTCGCGGAAAGACTTAAAATTTGCACGCGCCCGAGCGAGTCTCTCTCGCACTGCAAAGCCGAGTATGTTATCTCGACGCGTATAAGCTGAAGCTTCCTTTACGCGTCTCTTGTCGTCTTAAATCATCGGTCCTTTAACGCGTTTAAACGCGTTAAGTGATACATCGAAATGCCTTGCAAACGACTTGAGTGATTTAATTCAGACGACAAGAAGAAACGCGTGAAGAAAACTTCAGCTTATACGCGTGTCAAAATAACACACTCGGGTTTGCAGTTCGCGCTCGCTTTGCTGGCGGCCTGTTTTGAGAATGAGAAAGATCATTCGCATTGGTGGCATTTTCGAATTTTAAGTTCGCACGAAGGCTGACGCCTATCGATTTGGGACCATTATGATGGCAGCGCGATATAATAAGTCTCTTCGCGAGATGTCTCGAAATAAACGATAAATTTCCAGCGGCCAGAAGCGGCCGAGCGAGCGACCTAACGGGGAAAGCTGAGGTAATTTAGCGCGCGAGAAGAAAGTTCGCTCTGTAATTTGGCCTTCGCAAATTTACGACTTCGAAACGTTAAGTCGCAAGATCCACCAAATTAATCATCCTCGCCGTTTCTCCGATATTACATTAATTATTCGATAAATTTACCGCTGACGTTAACGCGAAGCGCAAACGTCGCCGCAACAAACCTAAACTCCGCTCCCCGTCGGTCGTTGGACGACACGCAATCGGCTTATTTCACAGAGTCGCAATATTTTCCCGGCTAACTCGGCCACGCCGCGCGGATTCGTGTAGCGCTTCGAAGGGGATATTTGTTTGCGGGAACGACTTTGCCGCGACTCTTCGCTTTTTTGCATAGAATTGCATATAAAACGTAAGAAGAAAAAAAGGGGGGCTACGGGCTCGTTGTGAGATTGTAAATTGCTCGGCCGAGGCGCGGACTCGCCCGCGTGTTTCCGGCTCGCCGCGTCGATCTACAACTCCGAATACGGAGTTCCTTTTATTAATGTTTGCGCCACTGAGGGGATCGCTCCGGCATTATGCGATCAGACAAACTATCCGCGACGTCGATGTATTCCGTATGGAGGGTAACATTTCCAAGGGACGGAGCTTTCACTTCGGGCTGCATGCCCGAACGTTATCGAAAGTCGCTATGTGGATACGCGTTTCATAATATCTCACCTTCCCTCCCTCTCCGTTGTCAAGGACTCCGTTGTTGATCTTCAACTCCGATTCTGCCGCACATATACACATACATATGTTACGGTTCTTCATCATAAATAGTTAAAAGAGCGGGGGCGGAGGATGCCGCGGACGCAGGTGGCCCTGCCTTCGCAATGGCCGTTTCGGTGATGAACTAATACATAAATAAAACCGCTCCCCAGGCTCGTAAGGCAACAGATACAGATAGCCGGATGCAAAGAGTTTCCTATTCGAGCGGAGGATCGCGTCTATTTCAATGTAGACCGCTTGCTCAAACTCGCGAGTGGCCGTCTCTTTGGTTTTCTTCCTCTCTACGTCCTTCCTAAAACGCGCGCCGCTTCGTTGCCGAGCGGAATAATTTTTACCGCGCGATTTTCCGACGCTATGAGGCGCCGCGGCACCTATTTTGATCGATCGAAACTCCCCGTGCTCCATATCGAGGAGGTAAACGATAATACAATTATTTTGCGTTTCAATGTTACACATTTTTCGTTTCATCTCGTTTGCAATTTCACATAGCAGATAGCCGTCATTTCCGCGCGTCAATCGTCCACTTTTCCCGTACGCTCTGCAAACTGGACTGGCGGTGTTTTGCGAAAGCTCCGCGCTGCAAAACTGGAGTTACCGTATTTCAATGCTTCCGCCTCGCGTACTAATTGCGTAATCCCACAATCGCGCGAAAATTGCACGATTGCACGAATGCTTGCACGTAGGTTGCAGATGTTAGATATGTATCTTTCTATGTACCCGGCCGATATACCGCATTCGGGAGTATATTAAAGCGGAACGGCACGTGCTACAACTCGCCAAAGATAATGGACTGTTATACAATGGTACCCACAGTGCATGCAAATTTGGCGTACCCAGTGTCGTGGCGGGCAGATAAGGTGGTCACGGTGAGCGTGATATCACGGAACGCACGGTTTGCATTAAAAGTGGTGCTTATTGGCGGAATTATACGGCCGGCGAGCGTATCGCGTGGCGCCGGGATGCTTTCGCGATGGTGATTTTTCTTCCTCCCTGAACCAGCGCGCGCACAAACACAAACACAAACGCGATCTTCGTATTCGTCGTCTCAACGTGGGAAATGCGAATTCGTCTCGTTGGCGCGGCTGCCGCTGACCGGCCGCCGCTTGTTTTCGAATGTAAAGTCAGCCCGTTATTCCGAATTTATTTAGCCGCTGCTGTGTAGTGGCGGTAGTCATCTTCGGCTTTAACTGTTGAATAGCTTCCTGCGAAATCTCTTGAATACCAAACGACGTTCGTTTATTTATTTACGGAGTCCTGCCTAGCCCTGGCCGCCTAGCCCGCGAGAAGGAAGGGACGACATGTCGGTGAAGGGTGGCGGTTTGCAGAACGGACGAGCATCGGCGAGCACCAGCTTGGAGAATTCATATTTTTCCGCGTATGGACGCTAACGTAAGGGAGAAAGGGAGCGAGAGAGAGAGGAAGAGAGAGAGAGAGAGAGAGAGAGAGAGAGAGAGATACAGAGCACACGCGCGCACATATATACGCTTGGTCATTACGTAAATAATTCCAGTCACGGCGGCGCCGTAATTTCACGTATTCTCTGACGCCGTGCTCCTCGTAAAGCCATACATAAACATTTACTGCATCCAGGGCCGATTTTAACGGCCGTAAAGTATACAGTAGCTGGAAAAGCCGCTACCGTTTGCCGGACAAATCGCCGAGCGTCCGTCGAGCGAGTGAAGCGATTACGACGAATTACCGTCCGCTAGCCCGAGTCTTCCTCCTACGTGCTCGTGCTCGCGCTCGGGGACGAGAAACAAGCGGATGATATCGCGCGAAGAGATGCTCCCCACTCGTCGGCATTTCTCGCGAGGCCGATTCAATCGTCCGTGATTGTTGCCCTACACCGCCCCCGCCCCCCCCCCTCCGATCCCCGACGAAAATTCCTCCTCTTCGCTGCCCTTCGTCCGCTCCCGCTGTAATCCTTCCCCCGCTCGATCCGTCCGTCCACGATCAAACGATGATTGCATCCTGGGACTACGACGAGGAATCAGGTCACGTTTCAAAATCTTCCACCGGTTCCGTGCTACCTCGCGGCAGGTGGGAGTGATCCAAAGGCGCTCTCAAGCGGCCTCGCGTTGGAAAATTACTTCGCTCCGCCTTCGATCCGACGCGGATATTTTGCATTTTTGCGGGCTGTAATTTCTCTCAGGGCCGAACTAAAGGGGTCCCAAAATTCACGCAAGAAGTAATTTTGGTAGAAAACACAGTTTTATAATTAAAAATTGTAAATACTGTGTACTTTATGAATCAATAAAAAATTTACAGTTTTTAATTATAAACCTGTGTTTTCTATCAAAATTACTTCTTGCGTGAATTTTGGCACACCCTTTATAAAAAGGAAGTAACGATATATCGGCAGCGAGCCTGACCAACGTAGCTCTTCGCAAAACTAAAGTCGCGTCGCGCTTGTTCTTTTGTATTCACACGTACGCATCCGCGTACGATTCTCATGTATGCATATCGTACTGTTTTGCTGCCGATCGAAAGTCAATCGCTTTGCGACGTACGCCTTGAAGAACATCGCGCTCGTCGAGCATCTCGTCTTTTTGCTGTTTATGACAACTCGAATCTCTTCGCTCCTTTCTTTCTCTCTTTTTCTCTCAGCACATACACACACGTATTACACACATATTACATACACGTTGCAATTTCTCTCACATTTACTCATATACATCTAA
The DNA here is from genome assembly GCF_003227715.2 of Harpegnathos saltator. NCBI lineage: Eukaryota > Metazoa > Arthropoda > Insecta > Hymenoptera > Formicidae > Harpegnathos > Harpegnathos saltator. The sequence goes on along the minus strand of NW_020230605.1, from coordinate 54,389 downwards.
TAAATGTCTGACATTAAGAGAAATTCGTGGTTGTTATTGGCTATTATCGCAGTTGAAATTTGCGTCTCGTTTGAGAAAACATCGTCGAGTGTAACTTTCGTCTCTGCATTCGATATATCTCCGACTCTAGAGAAAGACTCTCAAGAAATTGTTTATGTGTGACATTTATTTTGTAGCAGCGTAGGATTTGTCTCGGTAAACAAGTCTTTCACGTAATTAAATTCAAGATACGTTCCTTCCTCCGGTCGTCGCGATAAACAGGTGATTTCGGTTTAATGATAACGTCTGTTTCGAGCAACGGGAATTTTGCCACGAAAAAGCCATGTACATTTTGCGAGCGAAATCTGTTTCCCGATTCGCATCGAAGCCGAGCCGTCTCTTCGAGAGTCACGACGCATAGAAATCCGAAAATATATCAAGCCTCGTGATCCTCGAATCCTTTCAGGATGCTTAGGTCGCCTTCTTTCTCGCAAGGCACGTACCACACTTTGCACTCTTCATCGAAACGAGCTGGGTATCAGGGCTTAAGCCGATTTCTGATTCTCCCCGCAAAAATCCGTCGGCTTGAATCAATCTTATCCGATTCCGCGAGAAGCCCACTCGCTGAATTTCATTCGACTGTTTTCCATTTTTACCGTGTATCGTCGCGGTCGTGCGCGCGCCCGCGCATCGGAAATATCCCCGAGAAATTTTTCATTTCCTCTCCCGTGACCTCGGGCAAGTATCTCCATTTTTTAACCGATAAAATTGAACAAAGAGGCTTCCGCCACGTATATTTAGCTTCGCTTTCGACTACGATATAGCGGCGCGTGGCGCCGCGTGTAAGCGAACTTGAACGTGAATTCGATTAACTAATTAACGACAATTAACTAATAATTTCCACAAATCAAAGAGACGTGTCTCAAGAGCACAGCGACATTTTCATGCTCGGTTGAGGACCGACGCGATATTCCGACGAAAAGACACGGCGCTTGGTCTATTTTGCGGCATAATTTCGGCTCTTTCAACTTGCGTGCTAACAATTTAATAGAGCTCTTTGATCACCGCTGAGGCCGAGGTTTTTAAAGAACGGCCACGGATCTCTTTATGCTGCGATAAGGCGAACGCAACGATAAAGTATGATGTCGACCGGGACGCCGAATTTCTTTTCGAGAATTACACGTGAAGATTACACGCGAAGCGCGCCGTCCAAGCGGCGGGGAAAATCGGCCAGCGAAATCTCCAAAATGTGTCCGAGAACGAGGAACGTAGATGGGTTACGCGTAGGTAGGCGATGATTCGGAAGAGTGAATTCCGATATGGATCGGCAGGTCGACCGGGACGTCTGATTCTATCAGATAGTCGTTAAAAGAGGCACGACGGCCCTTTCGGTGAAATGGAACTTTGTAACTTGTTTGATACCCCGGCTGCGCCGAGAACGAGCGAACGGGACACGAGCAGATGCGGATTTGCGAGGAAGCATTCACGTTTATAGCGCTACTAAAATTTCACGAGGATCTCTTTCTTCGTATCTGGTAGTTGCAATTCGGCCAGAACGCCGGCCGGGGAACGAGCCGCGTAAAACGGGATGGACTTAATCTAACCGCCATTAGCGCGATCCTGAAGAGACGATCCCGCGGAGTGCAGACGCCCGTGATTTTTCCATACGCTCTCGTCGCATCATTCGAATGCACTTCGGGATGCATCGTCGCGCTCGCAAGATAGCCAAGTTAAGTTTCCGAGTTGAAGCATGCAGCGTGTGGGGCATTTTTCTCCTGTATTCTCCTGTATTCGAATCGCATCGACGCAGCTCCCCACGCTCGTCGATGCGTCGCCGATTTAGAAATACAATTGGTCGACGAATATAGTCTCCCGCGCCTCGCCTCGTGACGACAGCTGCTGCTCCTCGCGGCTTTATCGCGGCAAAAAGATGGCAGAGACAGATCGAGCGAAAGAGACCTTAACCCGTAAAAGCGCAGTGTCGGCCCCGCGTCTTTTACGCCGGGGATCATTTTTGCACGCAGCGTGCAAACGCAGCGGGTCGCCGTCTTCCGTTGGCGAATGAATCCTGAAAAACAACGCGCGGGAAATTATGCATCTTTGATACGAACGACTCTCCCCCGGGGTCGACACCATAAAAGAGATAGTGTTGTGAATTTTGTACTCGACCATTCTGCCGTGTGTCCTCCGGGAGGGAAACGGGGGACGATCCGATACAAATTGTATCGAATGTCAGGTATCTCTGCCGGCGTTGCCATTTCATTCGGGATTCAAAGACACCGAGACCGTCTTCGGCATTATCGCACTATCGAGATGTCGAAGGCTTGAAAAATTCCGTTATCCGCGGCTACATAAACGCACGCCGCTTCGCGTGCTCTGCGCGCGAGGGGAGACGCGACGGAGAGAGGAATGTCAGAGTGTTGTCGATAATTCGGAAAATCCGAATGACGGATTTCTCCAGAAACGAATAGCAAGTAGCAAGATGACGACGTGGGTCAGCTGTTACGTTGTGCTCGTCCGACCTTTAAATACGAAAGACCGTCGCGCCGCGCCGCGCCGCGCCGTCGGAAAATAATCGTCGTCGTCGTCGTGAAAATTGCACAGTCCCGACGTGGAGAAACGGTCGGATCGGTCGGAGCGCGAAGTGCGAATTACCCTCGCATCGATCGGATTATTTCTCGTCGCGGGGAAACGCACTTGGCTCTCGCTCCCCTCCTCCTCGCACAACGGCGCGCCGCGAACAATTGCGCTTCCGTTAACCTCGTCCTTTTCATCGGTGAAGCTTTCCAGCGAAGTGACCGACTAATTGACGCTATTATCTGCCTTATTGTAACGTCCCGGCCCACCTGTCGGTCCCGTCTGTGTTTCCTCGTCGGCGAAGCCACTCCATTTAGCCGATCGAAATCCGCGAGAACGCGCGGGTCTCTCCTGCACGCCGTTGCGGCGATTTGAAGTACATCGAATATGCAAAACTGACGAATCCGAATCCGTCGGTCGGAATCGTACATTCGGATTGTCGCGCAAAATCCGGCTATTTGTGAAATTCCCGCTTCTCGACCGTGTAAAGTCCTTCCACTCGCACTTCCGCGATTTCGCGCCTTTGTCGCGCTGCATCGCCGCCGTTACCTCGCACTTTATATCTTTGTGACTTTTTACGTCGCAGCGTAATTTTATGTGCTCTGCGCTTTGCTTCTCCGTACGGCTCGATAATTCACGACGGTTCACATCGGCGAACGATGCTTTCATAATTTTACGTTTCTGCCGTTTCTTGTGCTTTTACGAGATTGTGACCTTAAAATGCGGGGTCTTTAGCGTCGTCGCACCGAGACTGCGATATTCAAATCTCTGCATTTACCTCGTGGAAACAATCGCTCGCGCGCGCGCACATTGCTCGCCTAATCGAAATCCGCGAAAACTAGCTCTCCTCCCTCCCCTCGGCCGCAGTGCAGTGAAACGCGATAACTTGCGCGCACGTGTACTGCTGTTCGCTCACCTGTCGGCTGCAGTGCCGTTCTTTGAATGCGTACGACAGTGCGTGCATCTGCACGTCCCGTCGAGGCACATTGCGAAACAACATTTCACGATCGAGTCGTTAACTCGCCGCCGGTACGTTACGCCGTTTCGCCGTTTCGCCGGCGCACGGATGGAGGAGCTTTTCCGCGACCGCGTTTTGCGATACCCGCTTAAGCGAAATGCGCGCGCTGGACGGGGAAATGTAAGCCGCGTCTATTTTTAATTCTTTCTCCCGGAGTCGGGCTTGTTCCACACGGTGTGCTCATGGCATGCTATAGTAATAGTCACGCTGTACACGTTTCAGCGTTTCGACTCGCTAACGAAATTACGAGTCGAAAATTCGAGCCTGTCGCGTATTAAACGAGTCGCGAAAAAACATCACGCCACTTTTACCCCGAACCGAAACGTTCGCCTGACGGTTTGGTGAATATTGAAAGAACACGTTTGCGCACGTCATATAATCTGCAAAAACTGACTGTCCTCGAACACCCAGATTGTATTCAGCGTTAATCGCCTCGCTAATTATTCCTTATCATACACACGCGATGATAAAATGCCATTTTTCCAATAAATCCCTACCTCGGGGAGAAACGACTGTGCGTCTATCGGAAGCGCGCGACAGTCTTAGCTTTCCAACGAGCCCCTTTTCAAGGCTCTACGATTTCTGGGAATGAAGATATCGACGATCGTATCGAGCCGCGCGCTCTAGATCGCTCGCCGCATTCCATACGATAGTTGCTCGTTCTTCCTAGAAATAGGAGTAAGACCGCGCAACAATAGTTGCCTATGCTACGCGCGCGGCCCGGACCCATCCCCCACCATTGCGTGCCGCTCGGCCCATGAGGTCATTCATTCCCCCACTCACCTACGCGCGCGCTTCCCCCACTTACTTGGCGGCCGCCTAAGCACGTGCTCTCGCCTGACCACGCTCGCTTCGCGGACGTAGTACGCGGCGTTGGCGTCAGCTGGCGCCAGCTGCTGGTGAGTCGAGCGTTCTGCCAGTCCAAAGGGCCCCAAATTTGCGGCGAACGTCCGACGTGCACGGACTTCGAAAATACAACGTGAAATTAGAATATTATTTTTATTTCTTCTTCTTTTTTATATTGTCACCGATTCAAAGGAATATCTCGTGAGTAAATGTGATTGATTAATTCGGAAAATTGATTGAGCCACGTACTTTCACTCGCGAATTCACCAGCGTAGGTTATGTTTTATACGTTTTTTCCTCTTTTATTGATATCGATTCAAAGGGTGATTTCGTAGGTAGGTAAATGTCGCAGTTGATTAATGAAACGGGGAATTGATTGAGCCATGTACCCTCTCTTCTCATTCGCGAGTTTGATTAGTGATAGAGTCGCTTGGTTCTTTCGTTGTTTCTCTTTTAGCAAGAAGAATGTGATCGATCTTATTAGCACAGAGAAGTGAAGAAATCGGAATATGGTTTAGCGAATAGAAGGTTGAACATGTCAGCAACAATTTTATGTGTTAAGACACCGCGGTGTCTGTGCCTTCGTGGCTTCTATTAGACGGCGAAAGCCTCCATTTCTAATTCAGATTCAGTATTTTTTGGATCTTATTATATTTAGGTGGTTTATATTTTCTGTTTTTATCTGAAATAAATATCGATTGTTCGTTCATACGCTTCCAGAAAGGAGCATTCGGATATTAATATTTATTCGTATAATTTAGATCAACGTTGGCTTCAATCCAACATGCTTATCGAGAAGCGGTTACATCTCATTTCCTTTGTCTATAGATAACGCCGAAATTTAATGCTGGCACGAGTCGCTCGAGAAGTGAAAAACGCATTATCGCGCTACATTCAGGAGAGATTCCGGTGCTTTTAATTTGCATGACGGCTCTCTCATTCTTATACTTCCGTTAACTTCCTAATTAGCCTAATTATCTTTTTATTCCTCTCGCTAGCGAGGGTATAAAGAACGGGGAAAATAAAGAAGGCGCTGTGTAATCACTTAAAAGCATGCATTCTATATTTCAACGGCTCTCGAGAAAGAAACAGGGAGGAGCGTAGAAAGCAATTTCGCCGCGATCGTTCGGGTTTTCTAAGAGTATCGGATGGCGACAATCGGAGCGTCGCAATTGGCTAACCTGGTTTAATCACGGTAATGGCCATAGTCGCACACCACGAACCGCGATACGCAAGAAGAAGACGAGAGCGATCGAGTGTTGCCGCGAAGCTACGTCGAAAGAAGTCTCGCGGTCGGACAAAGTTACAACGGCTTTCGGTTCATTTCCCAGAGTCCTCCTTAGAATGGCCTGCGCGACCTACGAAGAAACCGTCGGATCCGCGAGCATCTTCCTTTTCCAATGTTGATCACAGTTACTTCTCGACAGAGGCAGAAGCACGATGTTGGGATAAATGGTATCTGTGCGATTGCTGCTATTATGTTTTTATCCGCGTGTACACGGATCGGCCCCGATCGCGATTATCACGCTTTGATACTGACCGCTTTCCCCGATAACGGATGTTGTATTAAAGAGCTATCAATTTCCAGTAGTCCGCTGTAGAAAGAGTCGAGAGAAGCGTGTATCGTTTGAAGAAAACCATTCCATCTACACGTAGAGCCGTGTCGTGTCGTTTTAATCACACTTGCATTCGCGAAGATCGTTAGGTTAGGATGAATCGACGTCGTGAACATACAAAAGTTCCTCGTAGAAGGGGTAAAAAATACGTCGGGCAGGAGGTTGACGTCGTTATTTCCTCAAGGCGAATCTACGAAAGCACGGGGACTTAATGAACTGCGATAAATGACGAGCCGCGGGAGTTATGAGATCAGAAACGCTGGCGAGATATGCCCGCGGTGATATCGCGGCGCTTATTAAGGTACCTTTCATCAGCGATTCCGGCTTATCTCCGCTCCTCCCGCGTCCCGAGACGGAAAGTTTAACGATATTCATAATACAAAAGCCGGACGATAACGCGCCGGACGGGGTCGAGAGCGCCGAGATCCGCAAATGAGCACTTTTCCCGCGCAATTCCGGCTGCGGCGCGCTGTTATTTCCCGGAACGAAATAGAAAGAATACAAGGCGATGAGCCGGGGCGGGCCGAGGTATGGAGACGTTAAGGGAAATATTCTCCCTTTCAGCCCTTGTTTCGTTTCACCTTCGCGACGAGTTTGTTGAAATGCGACGAACCGTGAACGGCGCTCGTCGTATCTTCGCGCTCTGCTCGCAGCAGGAATTGTGAATTTCTGTCGCGCTATCTCTCCCTCTCTCTCTCTCTCTCTCTCTCTCTCTCTCCATTCTTCCACGATCGCGCCAAGCTTCGCCAAGACATCTCCGTTCGACGGGGTTCTCATTCGCCCCGGGTGACACGACAGAGGGTAGGTTTTATTCTCTCGTCGACTTAACGCTATTATCGCCTCATTCCGCAGCCCGCAGTCGGAAACGCGCGCGCGCGCGCGCGCAAAACAGCGAATAATGAGGCAGGAAGTATTTGTTTCCCGAGTATACGTTAATGGTCTCTCTTACGAGAATATTTCGAAGAAGCCGCGCAGTCGCTCACGGACAATGCTTATTTGCATGTAGCGCGTGCTTATTACACGCGCGCGAATAAATGACGGCGATTACGTTGGGCACATTCGCCGCGCGTCACTGACCGAACGAACGAGATACTTAAGCGCGAGCGTTCGTGTCCGCTGAAGATCGACAGATCTGAGAAAGTTGCGGATCGAGACCATGTCCGGCCATGTTTCGGCATTCCACGGCGTTACGTCAGCGTATTAACTGTGCGAGGAGGGTCAGGACGCACGGTCGGTGCAAATCAATTTTCCGCGCGTAACAACGAAGAGCTTGTTAAGACACGGTACTTGTCGCGCGGGCGGCGTCTCGCGCAATTTTCCTCGGAGCTTTCCCGACGGATTTAAAGACCCCTCTCTCTCTCTCTCTCTCTCTCTCTCTCTCTCTCTCTCTCTCTCTCTCTCTCTCTCTCTCACACACCGTTTTATCCTCTCGCTTTCGCCTTCTCGCTACGTATTTCGGAACTGCTAGTCGTCGTGCAGACATTGAATGCGCAAGAGAGCGTAAAGTTCAAGTCGGTCCTGGCCGGTAGACGTTCGCCGTAGATTTGAACTTTTAACGTAATCACTAATGGATGCCAAAATGAATATAAACATTCCCGTTGATTCTCCTTGGGGATTTAGCAACGCGGACCGCGTCGCCGCAGACGTGGGAATTCGCCACTTTGGCTCTGTTGTTCGCCGCCGAGGAACAAGCGGAAGTACAGAGCGCGAAGTATCTCCCACGACGGTGATAATTAAATTCATCACGGGCCGAGGAGGCAGGGTTGATGATCAGATAAAACCGTCGCGTATCGTGATCAGGAGACAAAGACGCGGAAAGCGTCTTGATTATAGTTCTGCTTCTTTAGATCTTATTATTTGACACGTTATCTTCTTTCTTTCTGTCTTTTTCATCTTTCATAATATCTAGCTACTTACAAAAAGACGCATATTTGCTACATCTTATGCCGTTTCTCACTGCAATGCCCATTGGATAAAATGAATTCTTAAAACCGCGATACTTGATAATGTGCATTCCACCGCAATGCAAAAGAGAAATTCACGTAATTATAGTTTTAACTTCACACCAATCAGTACTATAAAAATACGCAATTGATAACACAGATGTATAAGAAGCATTTGCGACGATACGATCTACAAAAACATTAACTTTTGTATCGATCGATTGCATTTCGTAGATTATATTTCCGTAATGGATAACGTTAAAATTTGTGCTCAAAACTTAAAAGTAAAGTTAGCGTTGCAGTATACGAAAAAAATATATTTAAAAAAATAATGTTATAGTTTAAATGTGCATTTTATTTCCTGGCAATTTTATCGATATTAATAACGTATCGTATTTAGTTCTGTTTTATTAACCTGATTCATTTTATGGTCCCGAATGGTCACGATTATTCGTGACTTAAATACTCGAAAATATTCACTTTCTAACGAGCTTTCTCTCTATAATTCTGAACAGAAGAGAAGCGCACACTTTCCAACTCGTCGATTCGTAAAACTCGTAAAATTCACGAGACGTTAACCTTCGAATGCTCCGATTGCTAGAACTGAAGTGTCGGAAGTATCGAGCCGCATTCCATGGATCGCATGTTGCTCCTCGGTCAATGCTCCGTGTTGTTCTAGACGTAATAATAGCCAGTTCCTTCAGGAAATTCATAACGCGTATCGCGGTAGAGTAAAAAGCAGCATTTATTCCTAATGTGAGATTTAGGTAATTGGTTATATTGACTCTAGATTGGCTTATGTCGGTATGTTATTTGTCTTATCGTGTCGCGGCACTCCATGTCGACGATTTCGCACAGAGATTATATGTTGTTTATAGAGCATGTATAATATATTAAAATATTATCTCACGATTATGTTTCGTTAATTCACTATATCTAGGGACCCGTCACTTTCGCATGTATCACAAATCTTCTCCTCGTGTCTTCTGTCTCCGTAATGCTTAAACATAGCTTGGCGGGATTTGCAAGAATATTACTTATATTGGGTTTAAATTGAAAGCTCATGTCGCTTTAATTAATGTTTAATAATCCATCATTCTCGCACCTGGCACTTTTCAATTTTTCGTGACCTCTATCTCCATAACGGATAGTCGCAGCGCGATGCGGTTTACGTGGATCATCTTTATTTCGAACTTAGATTAATGTCTTGTTGCAAATAATTCTGCAACTTATACCCGGTGATTCAACATTTTCGCATCTATCGGTCTCGACTTATCGGCTTCAATTTTTCCACAACAAGTAGATGCAGCACGTCGTTGTCATTTATGAGGATCTTGGTTATCTTGGGCCTAGATTAAAACCTTATCACTCATAATTCGTTAATTAATATTTCATGACTCTTCATTTCCGAATCTGTCGCTACTCAGTCTTTTGCGGCCTGTAACTCCAAAACACGTAATCGCAGTGCGATGCGGTTTTCGCGGATCATCTTTATTTCGAACTTAGATTAATGTCTTGTTGCAAATAATTCTGCAACTTACACTCGGTGACCCATCATTTTCCCATCGGCCGATCCTAACATTCCTGCTTCAAGTTTCTTTTTGACAATTAGGTGTGTGTGTTCGCGAGTTGCCCGGATCGTCGTTATTGAAGTCTCATTATATCACATATTTGTGGAAACACTGCTGAAGATATATTAGAATTTTGTATTACGTGTTGTGCTCCAGTGAGATTAAAATAAGAATTTGTGTTTTTCTCCGGCGTGTTCTTTCTTTCATCTGTGTTTTATCTATATTTGCTTCTCCATAACGGATCGCGTAATTATACGCGAAATTTGTATCCACGAGACACGTATATTCGCTTTTATTACGGGCAGCAACATTAGCACCGCTAATTATCCCTTCCTCTCGCTTCATGCTTTACGGATGCAACGTCTATCGCTGTTGTTCGAGTTGTTCCTGGTCGCGAATCTCGACACGCTCGCGAATCACAAGCATACGACGGGTCCACCGCGAAATACGAGCGCGCATTGGCGAGTTCGCATTGTTACTTTTTTTCTGCCTTCTTTTTGCGGAGGATCCGAATGGTTGGTCGGCACTGTACGACCTCGATGTACTGACTCGATGGAACACGGTGGAAGGGTTATCGGGGGCGGAGGTGGACTGGCGTTGTTCCAGCGTGGCAAACATTTAAAACAAAACCTAGCGTGCGTTCTCAAGCATTGTACACGCGGTATCACGGCGGCATATAGATAGATATTCATTATGGCCGAAAATTTCGGCCGGCCATATAATATTCGCGTCCATTGATTCGTCTCACTTCGATTGCACCGCTCCCTGATATTTACGTGTAAGGTGTAGAGATATTTAAGCCGGCATTAATCTCGAACTCGGTTCTTTATTCAGCTTAGAAAGTTAATAATTCGGCGTGAAATCAGTTCGCCGTTTTGCCTCTTTGCATCTATTCGCAGCGAGATTCCTCGAACTTGCTTCCGTTCTAATTTGGTTTTGCTCTAAATAATCCACGCGTAAATCTAAGATTGACGATGAACTTAACTTGACGCTAATAATTCGATAGAATACCAGAACAGCTTCTCTCTCTCTCTCTCTCTCTCTCTCTCTCCCTCTCTCTCTCTCTCTCTCTCTCTCTCTCTCCTTTCTATCTCCCTCTCTCTCTCTCTCTCTCCTTCCTATCTTCCTCTCTGCACGAAGGTACGGGTTAATTTTTAACAGGTCAATCTCTTGTTCGGTACTACCGATCGATCGGATCTTCTATTATGCAAGTGTTGAAACTCTCTTGTATGTGAAACAAAAAATAGGTGCTCGATGATACATAGTTATAATGTACAAAATTAATATACAAGTGAGAAAATGTATATTACAGAATGAGTGTTTCCCACGGAATTGTAATGAATCGTCAAATTGTTCCCGAAATATAACCTTGCGTTGAATGTTTCGTTGCACGACCAATGATGATCGGCACGTTCTTATCTTAATTATTCGTATTACTACTAGGTATTATGTCGCGAGAGAGATATAATATCGCAGTGAGAGACAGAGGAGAGACAGAGTCGCTCCTCCGCATGCCCCCCGCACGCCCTCCGAGCTTTCATTAGTAGCGGAAAGTGCGGCGGACGCGCACCGCAGCGTACGCGGCGCGCATTGAGGACTTTTTTGATTTTTCGACTATTCGCCGGGAGTTTGCGCGACGCCTGCTTTCGCTCTGCGCGACACGAGCTGGAAATACGCGAAAAGCCATCGACGTCGAAAAACACGATATATCCAATTAAAATCGTGTTTCACCATTACCGCGAGCGGCGCGGTTGCGATGGAAGAGCGATATGCATCATATATACGTGAATCAATAAATGAACCGGCCGGTATAAGCAAATTAAAAAAGGAAGAAAAGGAGAGGGTGAGAGATGGGAACAAAATATAAAGAGAGAAAGAAGAAGGACAAAAAGAGAAGGGTGAGGGGGAGAGCGTAGAAGGTTGCACATGAAAGCCGCTGGTAAAATGCAATTACACTTTGTCGTGCCGTTCCGAAGCACGTCGTGAAACGTCATTTTCATTCCGAATCCTCATTCGGGATACTGATCGTATCCCCGTCGGGGGTAATTACGCGGCCGGACGCAACGAATGGGGCGGAAAGTGGCGCGCGACCGCTCGAGCGAGAGAGGGAGGGGGGATCGCCTCGCTCGCGTTCCCAAAAACAGAGCTCAATAATTGATACGGGAATTATGGCACACGCAGAAGTACGGCGCTTCGAGTGCATTTTGTAACGGAAGCGAGCGAGGCGGTCCGCTCGCTGGCCCGCAGTAATTGAATGCTTCGGCCGACGATAAACGAGGCCATTCCGCCCCGTCGTCCATGTTTGCCGCGCGTTAGTGTAGAAGAATTATTTGCGCTCATTAATGGGAACGCGCGGTTGCCTTCGTTCTCGGCGGAAAGAAATCGCACGCGCGCGCGCGCGCGCGGTCGCGTGTGTTCTTCGTTTCGAGGATAAAGTTGACTTCTGTACCAAGCAAATCGCTTCGTTCGCGAAAGTTGGCGCGAGAAAGCGAAACTTTGGCGACTCCGGAGCGAAGAGTCAAGTTTCAACCGTGGATCGGATTTTGTCCTTTTCGCCGCGAGATTGCCCCGGCAACGCTGTTCGATTAACTGTTTCTCTCTCTCTCTCTCTCTCTTTCTCTCTCCCTTTCTCTCTCTCTCTTTCTCCTCTCTCTGCTTTACTCGAAATAATTACGAATTATCCGCCAACGGAGAAAAACGCCGGGATACCCGAGGGAGGTCCGATCGGGAATCAAAGGAAGGTCGTAATAGACGCCTCGGCCGCGCGGAAGGTAGTTTGCAACGAAAACGAAGAGAAGTGAGTCTCACCGAACGTTCCTTCTGCTCTGCTCGGGCGAGAAGATTGGCCGGAGAAGCCCGGGCGGATGCCGATCTCCGAACGGAAATCGATGAATTAAGCATCCATCCTATCCCGCAGACTCGAATGCTAGATCAGTCGGGAGGCATAGTAGATTTACCGCCGCCGCCGCCGCCGCTTCGTCGTTCGCTCCGCGCAAAATCGGTTTAGACTCGGACGAACGCGTCATCCGACGATTGAGCCCGCCGATCGAATCACGTCTGAATTATGAGAATCAATATTAAGTAGACCGAACGAAGAGAGTACCGGCGGAAATTCATGTTTATCTGACTGCGCGTTGATTCAACGCTGATAGAATTATCGCGCATTATCGATCGCTCGGAATTTACGCCGCGATGCATCGCGTATCGATCTCATTGCCGGCAATGTGCTTCCTCGCGTTCGGGACGGTGCTCTCGCGGAAAATGACGCGAGAGATGACGGATCGCAGAGAGAGAGAGAGAGGCCGACGACTTGAAGCGCGCGAATTGGAGACGTCTTCGTTCCCTCGGAGCCGTTTCAATCTCACGCGATACGGCATAACGGCCGTAATAAACGCGGAAACGTCACGCAGGCGAGGGTTTAATTCGTAAGTCGCGGCGGGAATGACCGCGGCGGCGGGACTTTGGTCGGCCGACTAATTCCTCGTTTGGACGATACGTAGCCGCCGTTCTAAGTGCTTGAAGAAATATACACGCGCGGGAAGCGCCGCGGGGCCGTGTGTGCGGAACACATTCGTTTGAAAGAACCGTCGTCCGAAGTTACGCCGGGCTAGCGCGAAACTTGCGCTCTACAATTCGAGCTATAAATAGTTTCATCGTGTCGTGCGGGCCCGAGACGAAAGTTCAGCCCTGCTATATTATTCCGATGCGATTTCCATCGAACTTGAGGGATCAATGGAGAATTTCGAGGTGCAACGCAACGCTACGCCTTTGCTGTCACGAATGGTTGCTGTGTTGTTTTTTTTTTTTTTTTTCTTTTATTATTGAGAGGCTTGGAGAAGGGTTTATTCGATAATCACACGATACTCGATTGCGCGATCAAATATTATTGGATCAGGTAATTACATAATGTTCAATTAATTTTTCATGAATCGCGTAATTTGCTCGACTGCGAACAGGATACGTGCAGGATAGGGTAAATTAAGCGAAAATGAGGGAAAATGGGACGATTCGCGTGAAACATTGAGAAATCCGCTGAAACTGTATACACGACACGAAGCTCGGGAAGGGGGAGGGGATCATTACCCGGAAATCGGAGGAGCGGGATAACGCGGTAGAAATCGATAATCGCGCGAGTTAGTGCGCAGAGCGTTATCAGCCGGGCGCGCGCTACGGCGACCTGCGGTGTTAACGTTTTGTTAGGTTAATTCAATTGAAAGTTCACGGCAGAGCATAGCGAACTTTTTACGCAGTCCGGCGTGAAACTTGTCCTCGTTTCTTTCCTCCTCGTCGAACACACCGGGCAAGTTTTTAATTTTTACAGCGAGCCACCTCGCCCCCGTTTATGAAGCCGAAGGCGCCGCGCCGCGCCGCACCGCGTCGCGCTGTGCCGGCGATGCGACGGAGCGACTTTCTGTGTCGTGCGGACGTCTCGACGTTCTCGCGTGGCGGGTCTGCAATATTAACAAATTTGCCGCGAAAACTCGTCCCAGGCGTGCGATTCCTGAAGGATCAGCGGGCGCGACGAGAAAACGGAGAACGCGCGGCGACCCTTAGCGAACTTCAGCATCGGTGCCAGCAGGCGGGCTGAAACTTTTAACACGCTTCAAACTTGCTCTGGTCGAGAAAGCGGCGGCGGGACGACAGAGAGGAATAATGCTTGCGCGACATTTCCGTACAGCGTCGCGGCTCCGTTGCGACTTGCCTCCGCTGCGATTACTGGTCACCGTCGGAAGACGCGACTGTGGGCCACCCTGTCGTCGTGTTACTTTCGTATACACGCATTCATTTCTCTCCTTGTTAAAAGCAAAAACAGTGAAGAAGGGAAGCTCGTACAATTTTCAATCGCACGAAAAGACCAGGTCTTACCGGGGTCTTTGATTTCACGCTCGAGTCATCGTTACATCTGATACCGAATAAGAGAAAGAGATCATCATTATGCGTACTTCGCGATACAAAAATATCGTTCCCGCTTCTAATAGAATCAAGATTTTCTTACTGCTACGCCTACGTAGTCTTTCCTCTCTAAACATTTCTTTTTTCCTTTTTCCGGTCGCGTCGAGGTTCGTCTCGAAGTGACGCGCGTGCACATGTAGCGGCCGTGTTTCAGCACACATCGCTTGCGCGCTGCAATCCGGACAGCGCGGACAGGATGTGTGTGAGAGAGAGAGAGAGAGAGAGAGAGAGAGAGGGGGGGAGGGCGGAATTGCTCTTGTCCACCGTGCGCGTTTCCGACGCGATTGGAAGATCCCGTTCTCTCCGCGCCGGGAAAATTGATCGTGGCCGCGAGATTGCCCAGTAAGATGAGATTGTAACGTCTGGCTATGTATGTGCAATTCGCGCCGGGTTACGAATGCACCGGCAGTGGCGGCGGTGGTAGTGGTGGTGGTGTAGCGGCGACGGCGGCGGCGGAGGCGGCGGCGGAGGCGGAGGTGGTGGTGCTGCCGCCGCTGCTGGTTGCAATTCTCCGCGCATTTCACGGTTCGACCAGCACGTATATACCGCGCACCTCCATCCCATCAGTGGGTTAAGCCGGTCCTTTGACCGAGGACCCGTTAATAGCTCAGACGCGTATCGTTGTTCGTTTGCCGCGGCACCGGCCGCGGCGACGACGACGTAGCCCGGCCGCGATGACAATGTCACGGCGGCGCAATTTCGCGGTCGCGCGCAGCGATTCGGCGGACTCGCCCGCGGAATTTCTTCCGGGAAGGCGACGCTAGCCTGCTGCGAGTCGCGGTAATTTGACCGTCGTAGCTGAAGCGAGATTAAGCGCTGTCGGAGAATCCGGCTTTTTTTAGAATATACATACCGAAGCGAAACGAAGCAAATCGATACGGGCGCGATATCAATGTGTCGGATCATGTCGGCAGCACCGCGCCTCCCTCCCCCCTCCCTCCCTCCCGCCCCGCCGTCACGAAAGTGTAATCGGGATTAAGCGTCAGTGTTCGGGGTTAGATTGGAAATGTTCAGGCCTCCGTGGCGCGTACGTTAATCTACGGACTGTGGACCGATGAGCCGACCAACGCGAATTCGTGCTGGCTACGCGAGTGATAAGCCCGCGTTTTAGCGCGAAACACGCTTTAATCGGATCGGTCGTTCCTTCTACGCGAGAAGATTCACGCGCGCATATTTGCGTAACGAGCGATCATGGAGATTGTACATTCCGGTTGAACCGCCATCGACGTATATGTTAATTGGCTGAATCTGAAATAAGATCCGATGGACGGGCGTTTAATTCGCGTGTCGGTTCGCGGGGGGGGGACGTTTAATTTCGGTACTAGTGATCTCTATGTATAGCGTATACAGCTATAACAACACGGGCTCTGTGTGTTTCGTGTCTATGTCTGTAAAGGTAAATTGTACACATTGTACACTTTCGACAAAATGTTGGATGAGTTTTGATTCGGCATTCGGCGTGTCTACGGATTTTCCGCTCTGTCAAAACGGTCTTCATAAATGCGGCGAAATTATTTCAGCGATAACGTCGCGCTTGCTTTTCCACAGCGACTACTTGGTGTTTTATTAATAATAATTTGATCTGGCAACTCATTAATGCCGATTACCTACGCGTACCTTGGCCCCCCCCCTCTCTCTCTCTCTCTCTCTCTCTCTCTCTCTCTCTCTCACGCTCACGTTTCGGACGCGAGGATTCGCGGAAAGTACCAATTAGCTGCGTAAATCTTCATGCTTTTCCGGTATTCCGAGAATCGTGTGCTTTAAACCTCCGGCAATTAGAAGAACCAATTAAAAACAGGAACGCGCCGCCGCCGCCGCAGTTACATACGCGTGCACTTGCGCGTACACGTGTGCTCGATAGTTTGCGCGAGTGTTGGCAACTTCTACTCGTAAAATTTTACATCGCAACTCGAATTTCGAGTCGACCACCGGCTGACAAACAGCGGATATTCTCCACAAATTTTCGGCCCCTAACGGAGGTGGAGCGTAAACGTTGATCTGTGAACTTTTGCCCGCGATATTTCTAAACGACTGGATTTCGCGCAAATTCCGGCGGAATTTTTCCGCTAACCGTTTCGTGGGATATTTCGTGAACAAGCGCTCTCTTATTAATACCGGCCCGTTTCCTCTAAAAATTGAATCTGTAACATTCGCCCGGTTTCGCGTATATATCATCACTTCCCAATTGAATTTAAAAAGTCGTGAATATTTAAGGGAGATCGATGTCAAAAACACCGCTTTTTTCATATATTCCGAAAAGTGACTGCTTCTCGGATTTGTAGAGTTGGACAGATCGGCGGAAATTTAATTTATCCGGGCCGTCATTTTTACGTAAACCTTTCGGGAGATGTTCGTACGTTCGTTCAAATGTGAATGGTACTTTCATAATTCGTAATTCTCTTGGTCAAAAGATTTTCTCGAGAATAATACATTTTTCAGACGATTTTTCAGACGATCGGAGAAGGCACGGCTCTTTCAGGGTCTCGGATTCTCTAACGCTGTCAGACGCGCTAAAGAACATCCGGATACGACGACGATTCTCGAGACATCCGACATGTACATCCGCGCGACATCGTTCGGCATTTTTTAATTTCAACTCACCCTTTTCGGGGACTTCGAAGCGGCCCATTCATCACTTCCGATCCATTAACCGGCGCGATATTGCGCAAGTATTCACGGGATTACGCGTTTCATGCGCGCTGCGAGTAATCTACTAATTACGGACGGTATTAATTAGCAGAATGCGTTGTTATCGGAAAACATACTCGCGCTTAAGCAGATTAACGTTGATCGCCGATATTAAACATGGCGAATCAATTTACAAACGGATTACGTTCTAACGTATAATCGATGATCGAGGACGGCGACGTATCGCTCGCGCGATATTATTTATGGTGGATTGCAAACTTGCGCCAGCGATCGATGGTAATCTGCAAATATGCATATATGCAAATCGCGAGTAAATTTTACGGGGGATATCGCGGCGGATCGGACTGTTAACTTATGTCCCTATTATAGGCTTACAAATCGCCGTGATCCTCATTATTAAGGCGAATTCTAAATCGGGGAAATAAAATTCGCCCAAAGTGCAGAGATGTTTTCTCTCTCTCTCTCTCTCTCTCTCTCTCTCTCTCTCTCTCTCTCAGTATTTTTGATTTTGATCTATTTTTGATTTATTTTGCTACTTGCTTTATTCTGCTTTTATTTTTTATTTTATTTATTATTTATTTTATTATTATTTATTATTATTTATTATTTATTATTATTTATTTTATTATATTCTGCTTTTCTGAATTTTATTTCCTGTAGCTACCTACTGCGCTCGCTGTGTATTCTCAAACCTTCTTTTGTATTATAAACCTTTTGTATTATATATTATTTGCTTGAGCTTGAACATGGTTCTATAATGTTGTAAAAATTTTGCTCAATTGTTTCGATTATCGCTTCATAAATTGTTGCTTGAATATTTAGTTACGCATATGTACGTGGACCTGCTCCATATCGTGAGAATCTTCATTGTACGCGCTTGTAACTTTAGGCATAGACAAATTAAGTTGTACACTGCTGGTGGTTAGGGTTTCAATAAAATATAAAATATAAACTTCGATGGCGCAGACCAGCCTTGTGTGAGGACAGCTTTCACCGATATAACTCACAAGATTATTGGTCTGCTTTCTGCTGAGCCAGGTACTGTCTCCACGCTTGCTGGCTGCTCTGCTAATTCGAAATATCATCCATGCACAAAAAAAGTAAAAAAAAAATTTGTACCATACTTGTATGACGGGGTAGCCATGGATTGCTAAATTATTACACAGTTCACTGCATAAGGTTGAGTCACAATTTTCTGTCAAACACTGTATTCTCTATGGGGTTCAACTCCGGAGTGTAAATATATATAACTCTAACTCTCTCTCTCTCTCTCCCTCTCTCTCTCTCTCTCTCTCTCTCTCTCTCTCTCTCTCTCTTTCATCGCCGTGGAACAACTGGGCGTTCGTTATAACATCAGCAAGATCACGTCGCAAAGATTAAGCATCGCTGATACAGCGACTTGATCGAGAGAGGAGGATTCCTTTGCTTCAAAGACCGAGCGGCCCGGCTCGAGATTACGGAAACTCTCAAATAGTTTCGTCTTCTCAATCTATCGTCCGAGACGCTCGTGCTCCTCGTCCGTCGCGACGGAGGCATCAGCTTTCGCTCTTTAGGATCATTTTTCATTGTCCGGTGTTTCTTGCGCCTTCGCGCCGAAGCGATTGTCTACACCCGCGGCGACGATTGAAAGTGGCGACGTCACTCGTAGAAGCTTTCGAACTTTGGCGATGCGCTTGGCTTTCACCGCGCTGCTCTCACCGCGTTGGAGCGAGAGAAAACGAGAAAGAGAGAGAGAGAGAGAGAGAGAGAGAGAGAGAGAGAGAGAGAGAGAGAGAGAGGGAGTGGGAGAGTAAGTGGACGACAAGAGGAGAGGGGAGGGAAGGGAGCACGTGAAAGCGATTAACGATTGACACGCGACCTCGCGGTGTACACGACTTCCTGGACGAGTCGGAGACCCGCGTCATCTCTCAAACGATCGTGTTTTCCATCGCGCTCGCGGGGACGAGTCGAAGAAAACGAAAGGAGTCGCGAGAGCCGAGACTTTCCTCGCGGCTCGCGGCTCGTCGCGGCTTCGAATTTCGCCTCGGAAGATCGCGCACACGCCACGGCCTTCTCTCTTGCAGGATCAACTGGACGCGAAGTAGCGGGACGAGCTCGGGACGATTGTCCGCGGCGGCGAATTTTTGTTCTTCGATTCGTCGAAACGTAGAAGCGGATCAATGCGAGCGGTCGACATTTAAAAAGACTTCCCCTTTTTTCCGGGCGCGCCGTGTGGAGAATATAAATCTCGCATTTCCCGGAGCGTCGTCCGCGGGCTGTGTGAATGGAAGGAGGGGGAAGGGTCGACGAGGGCTTAAAGCTTTCAATGCTCTCGATAATTCCGCGACGAAATCGAGTCTCCACGTCGAACGTTGTGGATTAGCCACTCGTCAGGTATATCCGTTCTGGTTCCGTTCCGGCCGGCGGCAGCGGCGGCGGCGGCGGCGGCGATGGCGGCGGCACGAAATCTGCAGAAATTTTTGTCCCTCCGCCGGAGCGTCGGGAAGGTCAATATTGTCGGAAGAAAATTGGCCACGTGGCACACGGTGCTCTTTCTCGGTACAGGCACGTATCCGCTGGACGGGATCGGCGGGATGAGCGCTTTATGGAATTGTACGGGGAAAAATTTAGATGGACCGTGGTGTGAAACGTCGGTGAATTTTCCGCGTTCGCGCGGGCGAGCGAGTGCGCGAGGTGTCTCGAGTCTGCCGTCTGCGAGACCCGCTCGTTTTTACACGTTCCTTACACTTTGCAAAAATTTATTTTCGAGTTCGCACTGCGCGCAAGAATATTCTCGTACGTCAAGCGGCGTGTCAATAGCAACTCATGATTTTAGACAAAACAGTTATCATATCTGGTGGCTGCAGGAAAAGATTGGACACTAACTAAAGGGTGTCCCAAAATTCACGCGAGAAGTAATTTTGATAGAAAACACAGGTTTATAATTAAAAATTGTAAATTTTTTATTGATTCATAAAGTATACAGTATAGGGTTATGTATGGAATAGCATATCGGGTAAATGGCCTCCACGGCTTTGCTGGCACATACGCGCTCTTTTGTTGAAATTTTTGCATGACAGTTTTGCACAAATGTGGCTGAATTTCGTTGATACAGCGCTCAATTTCCTCCTTCAAGGCGTGGGTGGTCGTTGGGGCGCTTGTTGGCATCAACCTTAGACTACAAAAGACCCCAAAGAAAAAAGTCCAACGGCGTTAAATCGCATGATCTGATCACCAAAACGGGAAATTACACGACCAGGGAATGACTCATGCAGTAATTGAATCGTTTCTCGGGCTGTACGGTATGTGGCACTGTCTTGTTGAAACCACATGTCGTCCACATCCATATCTTGCAATTTAGGCACAAAAAACTGGTTTATCATGTCGCGATAGCGAGCACCATTAACTGTTATTGCCTGACCAGCCACATTTTCGAGGAAGAATAGTCCGATGATGCCTCCAGCGGCCAAAATCCGCACCAAACACGTTGTGGATGCATTTGTTTCTCAACAATCACTCGTGGATTTTCTGAATCTCAAATGCGACAATTTTGTCGATTAACCAAGCCATCAAGATGAAAATGAGCCTCATCGCTGAAGTTTGTTGGAAAAATCAGCATCCACTTGTTGTTGTTCCATAATCCATTCAACGAACTCTCTTCGCTGCGGCCGTTTACCCGATATGCTACTCCATACATAACCCTATACTGTATACTTTATGAATCAATAAAAAATTTACAATTTTTAATTATAAACCTGTGTTTTCTATCAAAATTACTTCCTGCGTGAATTTTGGGACACCCTTTACATAGTGTGTCGCGTGTACGCTATTGAGGTCTCCGCTCCATTTTCCGGTTATTTCGGTTCTCGTGAATTTTACAGCATGGCTTTTTTCGAGCCACGAGCGGCTGAAGATGAGCGACCGCGCTCGAGTTACAAACTTCGAAAGCGCAAATAGATGATAAAGTCTTACCGTTCGGTTCGGTTAACTCGCCTTAATCGCGTTACCGCAAGCAAAGCGAGTTTGCAACACATTGTTATTCCGTGTCTTTCGCCGTAAATGATTTGACTCGATTGCAGACAATAGTCCAGCGCAAATAGATTGCGCGTCTACGTGTGCCGCCGCGCGGTGATAAAACAATCAGACGAACGGAACCGACCCGGAGCGACGTGACTAATTAATTACATAATTGAGAGAGGGACCGGTTGTTGACGGGGGCAATCTTGTTTACGATAACCCGCGTACACGCGCGCGATGTTAAGATAACGCCGCGTTAACAGCGCGGCATCTGTCCATAAACAGATTTAACGGCTCGACAAACGCATTGTTGACTTATAATTGAACAGCGTGCGAAATGGAAGAGTAACACCGCATATTGAATCGGGCATTCGATTACACTTGTCATACGCGTGGGAACTGAGACCGCGCTCGCGGAGGGATGGACCGATAAAAAAAAGGTGGAGTGTCGCGGGTCAGCTAATTCGTTGCTTTTTGCACGCTTCTTTGTTCTTCCCACACACAAACACATGAGAAATGTCCATTCTGCCGTAGTCGCGCTCGGTTTTCATTTCGCGAGCAACCACACAGCCGCGGAACGAAGCATTGCCTCTTTCGATCGCTTTATGCAGGAACTTATGCAGGCGGACGTTTCGCGACGACAAAAACGCATTATTTCATCAGTATCCTACGATGCAAACGACGAATCGTGATTATTTCCGCCGGCGCGGCGCGGCGCGAGGAAAAATGCAGCACCCCGGCCGCGGCCGCGATTCACGCTGATTAACGTCAGCGTGTGACACTTTCGTGACCGTAGCCGTCTACTCTTTGGATTACGAAGCGGCGTGTGTGCGCGCGCGCGCGCGCGCGCGCTTATAATGCATGCGCTCGCGGACGGTGAATCCGTCCGTCCTTGTCCCCTCTCTCCCCCTCGCGCGCGGGTGCAGTGACCTCCGCAAGTGCCGCGTGGAGAAATCTCACTGTTGTACAGATGCGCGCGACTGCGTAAGGAATTCTCATGGCGCCTCGGACGAGCATGACTGGGTGATACTAATTAATCCCCGCTGTACTGTTCGCTATGACGTTGCGGTTCCATCGCGCGCCGTTAAGCGTGTAGTCGCGGCTCGAGTCAAGCAAAGCGCGACCTACGCTTTTGAGTGTCGACGTGCGTACACGCACACGCACACGCACACGCACACACCGCCCCGGCCATTCAGCGCGCGTAAACCACCGCGTCGCAGGGAAACAAGGAGCACTCGAGCGCGAGCTTCGACGAAGAAAATTCCTCCGGATGTCACGATTCGCGATCCGCCGTCACGCGCTTTCGCTTCGCGAGTCCTTCGCGAAGTGCGCGTGGTGGTCAGCGGGGGGCTACTTAGGGGCTACTTTGGTACCTTCGTAAACGCGGAGAATTACGTTTTCGTATCCGCGCAGGAAGTATGCCGGCGTGCAACTTAAGGAGTCGCGTACTCGTTTCCGTTTAACACGTCAAGTGCGCCAGATATGGCGCGATCTTCAGTTTCGTTTGTTTTCATAAGCGTCGTTTTCGTCGCTTTCTCTCTCCTCTCTCTCTCTCTCTCTCTCTCTCGCTCTCGCTCTCGCTCTCTTGGTCTCTTTCTCCCATGATCTCATCGAAGCGAGATGCGCTCGTTGCATGTCGAATGCGCAGCGAACGAGGGACAGCGGAAGGAAAGAAACGGCAAAGGGAATGAAAGCGCGATCGTATCGATTGATTTTCCAGAAGTGATTGATGCGATCGTTCAATCGTAATTTCCCCGGCGAACGTTTCGCGGTCCCACAATAAATACGAGCTGCGGCTATTTTTTTAAGTGACCGCCGCGCTGAGTCCGTGGAAAATTTGCATTTCATACCGCGCGTAAATATTTGCCCCGCCCGAGAGAGCGCGCACGTCCGGAGATATTATTTGCCCGAATAATATTTTAGAGCCGCTTTCGTGCGTTTTCCACCGTCACATAATTATCCCCACTCGGTGATCCTTCTCGCGAACGTTGATTACTTTCCGCGTTCACAACGGCGAAAAGGAATATCGGATAAAATCGTAATGGAAAATGCATTCGATGCGAGAACATCGGTAGGTGCTCCTCTTCATAAACCGCGCCAGTTTGTTATGTATTTTCACACAATATGGGGAGAGGCGTCGGGGAGAGAGAGGGTGGAAGAGAAAGACTCTTTCGCGTATTTCCGCTTCCACCGGATACTTTGCCCGTTTATCGCAGACGGATCGTTTTACCATGCACGTCACTCCCTGTTTCGCGGCTAAAAACTGTAAACTACAACGGAGAGACGCGACGCACTCTGAGATCCACCGCGGTCTAAGCTGCATCAAATTACAAGTGTATACAAGTACCGCGCGAGCGCGCAGCAATATTTTCCCGTTCAGAATTCATTAGCGCTCAACTTCTTCGCTCGGCCTAGCTTTGAGCGCTCCCTTGTTCCTCGGCGCGCGCGTTCCCTCCGTGCTGCGGCTAAGAACCCGTGCTTAGATCACTTTTTATCGGGCGCGGGGCGAAGGTACGAGGGAGGAATTTCCCGAGTGGAACGCGTCGCAGGCAGAGCACGTAAAAAATGATGATATGCGCGAGGAGGTACGCGGCGAGAGCGTTCTGTGCTGTACGTGCGTGTTCGTGCGTGCGCGCGCGTGTGTGTGTGTGCGCGCGCGCGCGCGCGCTCGCCTGATTCCAAGTATTTCCCGAGTAAATCGCGACGCGGGGACATTTCATACGCAGCCGTCGCTAGTTAAATGCATCAGCCACCTTCCCCCCCCCGCGTTCCGTGCGCGATCTCCTTCCGACGGACGTTAATTAATGAAACGCGACGCATGCGGGTACTAATTGAGACCGCGCGAAGAATTCGATCGCTTTATGGTTTCGTATGGCTTTTCACAGACGGGCCTTTCACAGACGGTGAAAAGAGAGACGTGAATAAGAGAGCGCCCGCTTGTCTGTTCCTCGTGTTCCTTTCGTGCACAAGTATAATTAATCTCTCAACAGCTGTACGCGCGGCTACTCTCGCGGCTACCTGCTGCAGCGACTGCCAGTCGCTGCAAAAGTTGCTAGCAGTTTTATCGTTTCCCGCGTGCGCGAGAGATCAGCAGGACGAAAATACGACATATTTATGAATCACCGTCGCCTCATCTGGAAATCCGCCGCCGCGTTCTGCCGCGCATTGTCCTGCGTTCCCTCTCCCGCGAGTCGGTTGGTTATCTTGAAGTACAAATAATAACTGGGTTCCCACACACACACACACACACAGGAGGTTAATTAGGAACTTTTTTTTTTTTTCTTTATAACGCGCGATAAAAGCTAACCCGACGGAGTCGGGTTCTTATGTCCAAAATAACCCGACTGTGTAAAGCGGTTAATTAACTTCCTTTTAACAGCGAAGGACGACCTCGCGTACCGCGCGTAAAGAGCGGAGAAGTATGAAGAAATGGTATTTATGTATAAATCTACGTAAGTGTACGTATGAATGCGTTTCTCTTCACAATCGCGTAGAGATTCTGTCTCTCGGATGTGAGTTCTTGCACTCTCAAGAGGCTCTCAAGACACACGGATTTGTGGGAATGTCTCGTTATTCGCAACGCGTGTCTAGAGCTAACTTGGCTAAATCTGCTCGTACATCAGCGAGAAAATTTCAACCATCATAGGAACATTGTGTTACCGATGAGGTGATGATGATAATGATGACGACGACGATGATGATCTCATTGTCGAGGAAGCTCGGATCGGAGAAAGTTGACCTCGGCGAGACTTTCTCCGTGGCATCGCCGGCGCATCGCGGCTCAGTGATCCTGTCGCTTTGAAAGCGAGTTTAATGGTCGTTTGGTCCGCGTCCGGGCATTTCCCGCGTTGATTCCGTTAATTTCATCGGAAGCTGCACGTAAATTGTTTCGCGATACGGGCATAATAATAAGCAAAATGCAATATTGACGCGAATCGCATTGCGTAAATTCCATTGAACTTTACATTACGCGCAATCTACATATATCCTTCGTGCGCGCGCGCTTTCATTACGCGCACGTGAACGTCCGAAATTTTCATAAAGAGACCATTTTCAGACCTTTGATGTGCCATGACGGCGCGCATAGTTGGATATTCACACGAGAGAAAATTGCGCGGCGATTTAACGTACTGCGTCGGATTACGAGGCGGAAAAGTATGGACTACCGCGGGAATTTCCGTGTGCGCGCACTTTCAAAGTCGTACGTTGTAAAGTTTTCATTCCGATTCCGATTCCGATCCCGCTTCATTCTCAGGCGGATGTGTGTTGCGAATGAGTGTCCGCGTGTTCTGGGAAGAACAAAACCGAGCGAACCTTTGTGAAGAATGGTGGATAAAAGATCTCAGTGAATCTCGCGGTAAAATTGACAATTGCATTTATCCGTGTGTAGCTTTGAATTTCGCGTATTCTGCGCACATGCACGCGCGCGCATCAATTTGCAACCAATTGTTTATGTAAAATGTATGTAATTTAAAAGCGCGTTAGGCATGTGCGTTAAGTTATCGTGTCCCCGTTATTTACACGTTCAATTTAGCCAGCTTGCTTTTTCGATAAGCTATCGCGTAAATTAGCGAATAATTACTCGCAGTGAAATGAATGACCGCGATTGCGAATATCTCCGACGAATAAAGTTCGGTATTGTGCGGATCACACCGGCACACCAGTCGCGTATCGCGTGTATTATCACAATACGATTAACCATCCCCTCCCTCCCTCCTCCTCCTCCCCCCCCCCACACACACACGTGCTGTGCATGAGCAAATGCTCCGATGCGTTGTATAATAACGCGGAGCGCATAAACATTTTTTTATGCGCTGGAATAATTTCGTTCAGTGTTTATATCGTCATTCCAGATTTCCTATTATCAGGTTCGCACGACAAAATGAGAATTATTTTGCGAACAGTAATTCCCGGCATCGAAATATTTTTGCTGTCGGAACGATGCGAGATTTTCTTTCCCTTTGGTCTCCAACTGCTTTTCAACTGTATTGAAAAAAATTATCTAGCTTAATCTCCCTATTTTAGGGACTTTCCACGCTGCAACGTTCATGCCGGATGCGGATTTCAGTTCTGCTTCGCGCTGTGTTTTCGCTTGTTATAACTCCACGTCGAATTATCTTAGGCATATCTAACTTTCCCGGTAATTAACATGAAATTAACATGGCACGAACCGTTGTGCACCGTTTATTTTCACATGCGTCTACTGCGTATGCGGGCGCGCAGGATGGAGGAAAGAAGGACTCGTTGATACAAAACAGCGATCTCGAACGCGATCTCGACTTCCCGCGCAAAAATATTATTTTCGCGACAGTGTGTCTCCCCGTACACTTACGTAAACTTTCAGTCGGCTTGCCATCGCGTCGAGAAGGTGGACGAACCCGACTAGAAATTTTGATCAGGTTCGCTTAACATTGATAAGGACCTAATAGGCTGAACGAAAGGTAATCCTAAGTAAGTCAGTCGTTATAATGTCCTAACGACAAATGAGTAAGGAAGACCTTTATAAGGTTATAATGATTGGGTCCACATCAGGACCTTCATGTACCAACCTAGTGTATGATATAATGTGGTTCAGTTAATCAGGTCCTTGTCGGGATCTTATTCATTGTACCTAATATGATTTGCATTATCAAGTTTTAACGAAACAATTTTTGGGTGTTATTTCCAAATATAAAGATGTTTGCATGTTGAAAAAGCACTTGAGATCACTTGAATATATTTGTAAAATGCTATAGAAACTATCCTTTTTCTTTAGCAGTCAATAAATAGTTGTAAAATTAACGTGACATGCAACTTTTCTCTTTAACGCTACTTTACGTCTTGTCACCTTGTGATATTCATTTTATGTTTCTTTTCCGAAACGTTTCACAAGTATGCTCAAGCGATCTAAAATATTATTTCATGCAAATATCTCTTTATTTGGAAATAGACACGAAAGAATTCTCAGCGTGTCATTTCTTATTTCTAACGTCATCATCCAATATAGCCGTGGCGAGTAATCGGGAGCCATAATTTGAAAAAAGAAAACGTAATAAGGATTCCACAAGGTAACTCAATAAAGACCTGACTGTGAATCCTTACCGAGGTCCTGATATCCACGCTGCGTTACAGGACTTACTAGGACCCGACCGAGTATTACCTTATTGGGACCTGATGTCCAATGAGGTCAACCTGATCAGGACCATGGGATAAATTTCTAGTCAGGAAGCTAAAGATCTTCGTCTTTACGCGCGCGTAAAGTTTTTTCTCCCACTTTTTCATATTTCCGTCCCGTCTCTCGCTGTCGTGATTCGCCGTTGCAAGAGTCACCGGTCATTTCCGCGCGCGTTATTCTTCTCTGCAAATTCATCTCCATGCGGAATACCTCTCTCATAACGAAGCCCAATCCAATAAATACCCGTCATCGTGAGTAACGACTCGCGTGTTCCCGAGTAATGAGCAGCTTATCGATTTTCCACGTGCGTTCGGACAAAAGAAATAATTAGTCACTGCCTTGGCGGGAAGTTATTCATAGCCTGATGCACGCGTGTTTCTTCTTGGGAGAAGCGCCGTGATGTCTGTCCTTCCCCCGTCCACCCTCATTCATCCACCTATCCATCCATCCATCCATCCATCTGTCCGCCCGCTCGTCCGCTGTAAGACCGCAAAATGATCGACGCGGCACGCTCGCTCGGCTCGTCGTATCGGCCGGCGATATTTCGTTTCGCGGTGCGTCGTGGCCACCGCTCGCACTGTGTACATCAGCAACACGGGAGGTCGGCAGGCTGCCTCCACCACAAACTTCATTACGCGGCCCCGGTCAAACCCAACAAAATTGAATGCCAATCTACGCGGCCCAGAAGGATTTTAATCGCGCAGACTCGCCGTGCATCGCCGATGCACGCCACACGTCTACGCTTCGGAGCATTCGATCGCGCGGCGAGTTCAGAGTCTGATTACGGAACGGCCGCTCTCCCCCCCCCCCTCTCTCTCTCTCTCTCTCTCTCTCTCTCTCTCTCTCTCTCTCTCTCTCGTACATCTCGATTCGGTTTTATTACACCGCTGCCCGGGCATCTGTCGATTCATTTCGGGGGATATCGAGAGAGCTGGTGCGATCTATAATAATAGCGACATTTAGCGGATAGTCGTCGCTAACACGCTCGACATGAATAATAATTTTTTTCGTGAGGCTCTCGCCCTGCACCGCGCGGCCGCTGCCGCCGCCCGCCGGTGCTTTTCATCAATTACATTCATTCGGGAAATTCGGACGTGCGTTTCATGCGAATGCTCGCAAATTGGATTTGCCGGAGAAATGCCGATTTATTAAATATTTTCTGAATTTATTAATTTTCGGAGGAGTACGATATTTTGCCAGTGACCGTTTGTCATGTAACTCGACACGCGCGCGCTTAATAACGATTTGTAACAGATATTTCAACAACGTCTCGCATCGGATAGCCGGACGTTGCAGCAGAAGCGACGCTTGGCCGATCAGCGATTGCCAACTGTTGACCAAGAATCCGTCATTCAGTCGCGGGTCATTAACGGCGAATAATCGCGCGTGCTTATTCATGCAACGCGCTTCACGTGCGACGGCTGCAAAAATTAAATTATAATCCTTAACAGCGAGCGACGAACGAGAGCTTGTTTTTCACTTGATGTTGCGACTTGTCTGTCCCTTTCCTTCCCGTCGAGAGAAAGTCGATCGAGAGGCTTTTTTCGCTTGAGAACTTTTTATCGGAAAATTAAATTAAGATATCCGAACTTTACAAGGACTAAACTCAAGGATGAAATTTAACGGCGCATTAAACATTGTAAAATTGATATCGTACGATTAAGCGACGACGTAAAGAAACGACCGAGCCTTCAGCCTTCAGAAACGAGTCTCAGCTTTCGAATGGAATTCGTTCGACGTCGCTACGAATTTTCTCCGCGGAGATATCGGCGAGCGACGGATCGTTTGATGGAGCCTCGAGACTCGACTACAATGTCGAGCTGCGGGGAGGAGAGAGAGGCGTCAAGCACCGGCGGCGCGAACGTACCACAATATGTTACGTGGACGACGTTGCCGGTCGTCGGCAAAGGACCGGTCGCCGACGAAAGACCGCACGCCGTCTATATGAAAAAAAAAAAAAAATAAATAAAAATAAAAAAGAAAAAACTCGAGCCCTTCGAACGGCCATATCTCTCTCGGTGAGAAGTCGACGCGCAAACGCGAAACGAACGGGCGCGCTCCTTTTAGCACTTCGCGTCGTGTACGTTCATGCGTGTCATGCGTGTGATGACGCGTGTCGAGTGTACTATTACGACACGTGGCGCACATGCGAAACATCATTGTACAAAAATGTCAGAATATATTTAGACAGGGGAGACAGGGATTATCGGGGCTTTTTGTCGTACGAAATACGAAATTTCGCGCGTGCCTCGTTCGAGAGATCCCGATTCGGCGGCGATTCCCGTGTAATCCGGACCGATATATCGAAAATCCGGCCCGGTAAAATGGCCGGATAAAAGGCCGATTGTAAAAGTTTACGCGGGCGAATCACAAGCGCAGCGATGAGAGGGATTTAATTCGAGGAGCTGGAGAATAATCGTAAGGAAGAGGTATTTCGCTAGAAAGTTTCTCTGTTATCGTTACGAGCGTGATAATCTCCCGCGGAATGTTCGGACGGCGTACGCTTTGCACGGTCATTTACGTCCATTTAGTAGGTAGGATTAGGCGCAACAGACTCTTCCATTGGACATATTTAACATTCGATTAACGCTCGTGCGAACCGTGTGCGTTTAATTCGCGTTCTATTCGAATTTGCGGAATCATTTATGACGGCGCACCAACGTCGCGAACGATCTGAAATAGCGATCCGCGCACATCGTAAATCTGTATCACACACACACACACACATATACATACGTAGGCGGTCTGAAAAGTTCTCGACCTGACACATACTAGTACATGACATTAGAAACTGTCAAACTATAATTGTATTGAAAAGTGGCATCCCTGATATAGACCCATGTAAAATTTTATTTGATCTGTCAAATCATTCGAGTAGCAGCACCAGTTGAAAAAGCTTTGTGCAAGATGGCTGCCGCATTTGCTGACAATTGATGAAAAACGCATTCGACTGCGTATCTCTCCAAGCGTGTTTGGATCGTTTTAAGCAAAATAAAATGGATTTCAAGCGTCGTTTCATAACTGTTAACGAGACTTGAATCCACCACTGTACACCAGAGCGAAAAGAACCTTCCAGAATCACACTTTCATGATGATATTGAATTATTGGAAGAACGTTGGAATAAATGTACTGAAGTTTCAGGAGATTATATTGAAAAATAAAACATATTTCACGGCAAAAACAATTTTCTCTCATTGTTAGGCCGAGAACTTTTCAGACTGCCCTCGTATCATGCACATATACATCGCGTGGTGATTTTCACACCTCCAAGGTGTCGGGCGATCCGTATTAGTCGAAATACAGTCTGTAAAGTAAGAGCGTGCACGGATTAATGTGTAGAAAAATTTATTTTTAATGATTTCCAAGTACACGGATTTGTTGTACTCCATGAGGAGAAAAACGCTGTACCATTAACAATGAGTCCAGTCACCAGCGGCATTGATAATTGCCTGGCATCTCCGAGGCTACTTTTCACTGCAGTCTGTAAAGTAAGAGCGTGCACGGGTTAATGTGTAGAAAAATTTATTTTTAATGATTTCCAAGTACACGGATTTGTTGTACTCCATGAGGAGAAAAACGCTGTACCATTAACAATGAGTCCAGTCACCACCGGCATTGATAATTGCCTGGCATCTCCGAGGCTACTTTTCACTGCAGTCTGTAAAGTAAGAGCGTGCACGGGTTAATGTGTAGAAAAATTTATTTTTAATGATTTCCAAGTACACGGATTTGTTGTACTCCATGAGGAGAAAAACGCTGTACCATTAACAATGAGTCCAGTCACCACCGGCATTGATAATTGCCTGGCATCTCCGAGGCTACTTTTCACTGCAGTCTGTAAAGTAAGAGCGTGCACGGGTTAATGTGTAGAAAAATTTATTTTTAATGATTTCCAAGTACACGGATTTGTTGTACTCCATGAGGAGAAAAACGCTGTACCATTAACAATGAGTCCAGTCACCACCGGCATTGATAATTGCCTGGCATCTGCCGAGGCATACCTTCCACTAAGTCGACCGCGTATTCGTTCGGTAAAGACCTCCGAATGAGACGAATTTGTCGTGTCAGCTGCTTCAAAGTGCACACTCTTTTTCCTCGAAGCTTGTGCTTGAGATATGCCTCACAATACGGCTCACAAGAAAACTAGGACGATATTTGAAGTCAATGCCATTTGTGCCGTACGCGCTCTTACTTTACAGACTGTAGAATCGTTAAAACGCCGCGAGCGCGATTACAGCCGGCGATATCGCGCGGCCCGGCTTGAGCGCGAGCTTCGTATCGAAAATTAATAATCCCGCCGGCGCGGCGCGAGGAGCCATAATTACATAAACAATGTAGCCGGCGGGAGCCCGGACAAGTACTCGTGAAACGGGCGACCGCAAACCCGCGCGAGGCGAACGTAAGATCAAGTTCGGCGTGCCGCGAATGCCGCGCGCGCGGGCCTCGGCTCTCTCTTTCACCCTTGCCCCGCTCTCCCCCCGGCCCATGTACCCGCAGCACGACGCCGGTTTGAAATTTCGAACGCGCCCCCGCCAGCACACAAGCAATCTCTCACATCCGCTGTACAATCGGCGCCAACGTCGACATTATCGATAACAGACGGGAGGAGAAGCTCGCTCCACGCCGCAGACCCCATTACCGCTCCGGTTGGCCTTCGTAAAATTAACTGGTGAAATTAGCGATCGAAATAGATTAGCGCGGGGAGCCGCGACGAGCGTTTTGGGAAGCCCGTGCGAGTCAAGACTCGCCAGTGCGATGAACATTGAATGTAATTTCCGTCACGTAATTACGCCGCTGAGTATCGCTGCTCGTAAAGTAGCGGCGACTCGACGGCGCGCCGCGATTTCGCTCGTAATGACGAGGACGAGGACGGCAATTGGTCGGATAAGGAGCGTGGGGAGGGGGGAGGGGGCCACCGGAGCCGGTGATAATCGGTTTGGCGCGAGCGCGCGTTCCTTTCTCAAATCCACCTAATCTATCCCGCGGCTCCGTATCGATAGCGCCTCTCGTTCGCTCTCGGCGAACGAGATGTGGCATTCATATTACAAATTCAATTTCCATGAATATCCCCGCCGTCTCCGCGGAATTGCAACGGGGCTGGGGGAGGGGGGATTGGGAGGATACGGCGAGGCGCGCGCGCGCGCGCGCTCTCTACGCGGAACTTTATGCTGATTGTGTCGATGATTCGCTTCGACGTTAAGTAATTCATATGCGAATGAAGGTGCGCTCGCATCGGTCGCGAGACATTCGATTAATTAACATATCCGGCGCGCCTCGACTCCGGGAAGGTATTCATTAGCGCTTACGATCATAATCGAGTGTTATCGATCAGAGCCCGCGCTCGCCTATACTCGGAGCTGTCAAATTCGTCCTCGCTTCGGCCGTCGCGCTTCGTCGTGCTGGCGCGCGCTGTAAACGTCGTGAGAGGAATCGCGAGAGCTATCAGACGTCTGCTCGCGGTAATAGCGCGCTGCGTATCGACGCGAGACGAGAGAGCGTCTCATGTTATCTCGACGGAAGTCGAAGTGCCGCTGTATTACCGCCTGTACACGTCTACTCGGTACTCGTCGTAATTATTCGCAATCGTGAGGAACGACCCGCCGCGCGCTCGCTAAGTGGTTCGTCTTCGTGCTCCGGGAGGCGCCTGGTATTTACCCGGGAAACGCGCGGAATAGCTTTCACGCTGAAGAGACTGCGAGTCCGACGTCGCTCGGGTTTGACTGAAAGTATCCGGGAAACCAGACCACCGCCGGTACAAACTCGCTAAAGTGTGCCAACGGCACATACGCGTTACATCGACACCTCCAGACGCTCGCGATGCGAAAACGGCGTCGGCGAGGGACAGAGAGAGAGAGAGAGAGAGGGAGGGGGGGGGGAGGGAAGAGTTAACGGTGTCGAGCAGCGCGTATTTCGCGGGCACCGACGCGGCGGTGAGTACGGAGGATATATAATATTTTGGCCGCGTCGTCCTCGCGAGGGCGGGAATAATGGCCGGCAGCGGATAAGCGGATGTGTCGTAGCGTGAAACGTCGCGGCGCGGGTGCAGCGAGCGCTCCCAAGCCGGTAACAGCCGGTCACGCTCGGTCGCTCGGAATCGCCGCGCCGCGTGCGGCTGGAGGAAAAAAGATGTCGCTTTCCGCGTCGATGCGTCCCGTCCGCGTATTATCGGGCGTGTTGGGGCCGCGGAGACGAGACACGAGAAAGACGATCGGCGCGCGTTCATCCGATCGCGCTCAGTCTCGACGGCCGCGGCGGGCGGACGCGAGCGTGCGAGAACGCGAGCCGGGGAAGAAGCGAAAGAATTGTTGGCCGGTCGACCGAAAGTGTCGTCGACGCGGAATTGCCACCCGCGAAGCGACGACGGTGACACGAGGCAGGCGCGGCAGCGACGAGCCGAGGGGGCAAGGGCGCGCGCTGACAGTGCCGCGACCGCACGACGTGCGAGTTTCAGTCGCGCAAACGCGCGTCGGAACTCGCCGTGTAACTATCCCACGGGAATACCACGGTCGGCCGTGTTTCCCTTAACCCGAACCGGCCCGCGAGCTTGGGAAACAGTTTAGCTATCTCCGGTATTCGAACTGGCTGAGGCTCGCGTTACGCGTGCTCGCGCGCTCTCTCAGGCTCGCTTGTCGAAACTGCGCGCGTTCAACTGGCTGCTCCTGCGGCGCCGGTTCCCTCGATGGAAACGAGCCGCTATTAAGCTCGGCCCGTTTGCCGCTTAAATGCTCTGCCGTGAGATCCGAATTCCGCTGCCATCATCTCTCTCTCTCTCTCTCTCTCTCTCTCTCTCTCTCTCTCTCTCTCTCTCTCTCTCTCTCTCTCTCTCTCTCTCTCTCTCTCTCTCTCTCCTAGCTCGAAGGCGCGAAGTGGCCTCCTTTGGTGGAAATCGATCTTTGCAGGAGCCGTCGCTAAGCCGTTTTGCGCGCGCGACCGGCGAAGGTCAGGCTGAAAACCTTCGTCGTTTCCTGTGAACCGTGTTGCTCTCTCTCCTCTCTCTCTCTCTCTCTCTCTCTCTGTCTCTCTCTCTCTCTCTCTCTCCCTCTCCTTCTCTCTCCTCTTGTGTGCTCGCGCGCACATCTCGTGAGAAATACCCGACTAGAAATTTATCCCATGGTCCTGATCAGGTTAATCTCATTTGGACATCAGGTCCCAATAAGGTAATAATATCGGATCCTAGTAAGTCATGTAACGCAGCGTGGATATCAGGACCTCGGTAAGGATTCATAGTCAGGTCCTTATTGAGTTATCTGATGGAATCCTTATTACGTTTGTAAACAGTTAACGGATAAAACTCCGTCTAGACCGCGGAATATTAGGTAGGACCGGTAGATTCAAGGAACATAAACAGAGTCTCGGACAAAGAGGCTTGGCGACCGAAGTTGTTATTTTAATATGTCAGCTATTGTTCGCGAGTCTAGGATTCGCATGTATTTTGACAACATATCGATATTCATGTCGCGAATAATGTGACGACTCACTGCCTTTAACTGGAGGCTCATCAGCATCGACGTGGACCAATGAGAAGTCCGCGAGGACTATTCGAAAAGAGAGATTTAAGAGCAGCCACGAGGATGGAAGGACACATTTTTCTCGGACATCATTAGAGACCCCGCTTTGCTCGGGTTGTGCTCTACGGCTTTGTTCGCTTACGCTTTGCTCTGTTACGATTATTACACGAGAATAAATATCGTTGTCCTGTTATCGTTGAATTGCTTCGAGTACGTGTCAAATTCTACCGAGGGGTCACCTTTATCGCATTTCTTTCCTCGCATCGCGGTAGCTTCGGTTCTCGGTTCTCGGCGATTTTTGCGACCAATTTTCCGTTTCGCTTACGGTTTAGCTTATCGTGAGGAGGCGGAAATCTAAAGATTCGACTAAACGTTTTTCTTTCTCAAATTATGGCTCCTGATTACTCGCCACGGCTATATTGGATGATGACGTTAGAAATAAGAAATGACACGCTGAGAATTCTTTCGTGTCATTTCCAAATAAAGAGATATTTGCATGAAATAATATTTTAGATCGCTTGAGCATACTTGTGAAACGTTTCGGAAAAGAAACATAAAATGAATATCACAAGGTGACAAGACGTAAAGTAGCGTTAAAGAGAAAAGTTGCATGTCACGTTAATTTTACAACTATTTATTGACTGCTAAAGAGAAAGGATAGTTTCTGTAACATTTTACAAATATATTCAAGTGATCTCAAGTGTTTTTTCAACATGCAAACAGCTTTATGTTTGGAAATGACAAAAATTGTTTTGTTAAAACTTGATAATGCAAATCATATTAGGTACAATGAATAAGATCCCGACAAGGACCTGATCAACTGAACCATGTTACATCATAACCTTATAAAGGTCTTCCTTACTCATTTGTCGTTAGGTACTTTATAAGGACTGACTTACTTGGGATTACCTTTCATTCAGCCTATTAGGTCCTTATCAATGTTAGGTGAATGTTAGGATCCAAATTTCTGGTCGGGTATAATCGCAAATCAATAGCTGTTTCCTTGGGCGGACGGGCAGCTCAATATAGCTCGCGAGTGTGAATGAAAAATGGGAGACGTCGCGCGCGCGACAGCTCGCGGATGTGATAATATCGCGCGCGCGCGTATCACTTTGTCGCGCCATCTGTATGCGCGCCAAAGACTGGCGAATTTGGGAGTAGCGAAGGGCAAAGAAAGGATCGTTTTGCGATTCTCTCGAGAGCTTCGACAAGCGATTCCGAAGTAAATCGCATCGTGGACCGTACTATCGCGCGGCAACACCGACGTGACGCGAATACGAGGGCCAGGGGGCTCGAGAATTCGTGCCGCGATGCGGGTTGTTTAAACTACGTTTCGGGTCTCAAGTAACTAGGAACAATGGCCTGCGAGCAATTACTATTCGCCCGATGGCCGTCGCCGAGTGCCTACGGGTATAAACTGCCGAAACAGTTGCGCGCGAGAAATTATGCGCGTACGGAAAGAAGAAGAGCGCGTCGTAAATTCTCCGGCTCTCGCTGTATTAGTTGGGCGAGCATGCAAATGCTCCCGCGTCCTGGAAATGTCGTTCGACTCAAAGAATTACCCGTAAGGATTTACGCGTCGTCCAGCGCGCGGCGGGCGGAAAAGCAGTTTTGCATATATATATATATATATAATATATAGCACTTCGGCTGGTAACGCGCGCGCGTGCGCTGCGTAAATTCTCAGCGATGATCTTGTAAGAATCGCGAGCGATCCAACGTGGCGCTGAAAAATATGACTGAAAATTGCGAACACACTTGAACTGTGTGAGTGAGATTGAATTTTCGTCAATATCTCATCATCGTTGAAGTGGTGAAACAAGATTCCTTTGAGGGAAACGTCGTGTCTTTCCTCGTCGCGGCGTCGCGGTCTCTCGTCTTGACGTGAATTTTGCTCGTCGTTGAAGGAAAGAAACAGGGGGAAAACTGGCGAATCCTTGTCGACGCTCTCGAGAAGATCCTTACACCTTCGATTATTTCGAGCGCAGGCAGCTGCTACGATCACGGATTAAACGAACCGATTCCGCGTTTGTTCCTCGATCGTCCGTTCAATTCGGATTGGTGGCCGCGCGTCGCTGCATAATCCACGGAGTTACGTAGATCCGGGGCTTATCGCTCCCCAGGATTTCCATTCTGTCTCATTATTAATTTCCATGCGTTAAGCAGCCGGAGCGAGGATTAGTTGGGAGCGTCGTTATACGAGCTGTTGGAACTTCCTACCGCATTTGCGCCCGGCTCTATTGATTTCGGGAAATAATTGTTCTTCGCCGAGGGTGGCGCGCGCCGAATGAAAATTCTGATCGGATGAACTTTTAATGAAATCTCGTGCCAATTTCGAATCGGGGACATTTATCGAACGTTCCGCCTCCGTCCACCGATGAAGCGCCAAATCAACTTTGACTCGTTTTCTCCTTGTTGTGTTTTCTCTTCCTCTCTTTTTTTCTTTGGTTACACGCCGGACATATGCACGGAATGTAACGAGGGGAAATGAGAGAAGGGGCGGCTTGGCACTGTCACGCGAGAGCACATTTCTGTCCAATAAGAAATCTATCTCCGCGCCTTCACTCGTCTGAGCCATCTGAGATATCGCACGTTTGGATATCGACCTCGAAGCGACGATTACATAATCTATCTCTTCGTGAACTTATTTCGCTCCGGTTATCAGGAGGTGTTTTTGTTACACAACCGTGCCTAACGTTATCGGCGCAAATAATATGTTTCGACGTACGATTCCTTATCGGCGGCTCGCCAAGTCTCAGGACCGTTACAAATCTTACAATTTGTATGCGCGGGACGTCGTAATTCGCGAACCGTTGCGTCAGGACAAGAAGGTCGGGGTCAAAGAGTTCGCTGCGATTTCTGCGAACGTTTCTCAAAATGCAAACTTGGCCTGAGTCCTGGTCCTGTCGCGCACGATGTAACGAGCGTGTATACACAGGATGCTCGACTTTTCGCTTTTCGCTGCACACCATGGCATCGTCGTCGTCGTCGTCGTCGTCAAGGGAGCCGATTCGTCTCTCTTTCGTCAAAATGTACAAAACAGAATACACGAGCACGTGAATATTTTTTCCGCAGCTACTTTCGTCTTATTTCCAAAGTGCACCACTTAGCATTCTCGCGAATCCCGAGAGGCGCATTTACGAAAAATATAGTATTCGGCGAATAAACGGCACGGAGAAATTGACGTAGAGTCTTTTCTACTTAGAACGTACAGGATGTAACAGCAACATACAGGTCAGTACGACGGGTTGTCTGCCCTCATTTGGATGATAATGCAGAGGTTGCCGAAAAAGCCACTCGTTGATTTTGTCGATAACGATATTTGCAGTGCTGCCAGTTGTGATGAGTGCAATTTATTGTAATTTTGCACCCGAATCGTTTACGGTAGAAGCCAAGCCTCATTGAAAATTCTTCATTAAAGTCAGAAAAAGCGGCTTATGAGTCTTCTGCTTTGCTTATAAGCTGCAAAAACTTTGAAAAAAAATGCTGCTTTTTATGAAAGGGACATTAAAATACGAGATTATGCACCGAAAATATATCGCTTAACAGTTATCATTGATCAAGTTGCGATCAATAAATTATACTGCGTTCTCGGTCGATACATATTTTTGCAGAAACGACTTACTCCACAAACGATAGAATACAATATATAAAACCTCTAAATATTTCTGTACTATTTTTTTCTAATTTCCAATTTTTATCGAATTTCCCAATGCAGAGAAGAAATCCAGAAATTATACGAAACAAGAAAATATGTTGCGCTATTTACTTCCTTAACTATTGCTCTTATTTACTTTGCTTAAATTCGTAATGTCAATTTCTCAGTTCATTTCGCTTTTTTAAACATTTTCTTTTTTAATTTAATGAGACTCGGCTACTATTATATACTATTATAAACGATCATGGTGCAAAAATTACTTGCACTTATACATATATCGAGAAGATCAACGAGTGACTTTTTCGACAGCCTCTGTGTTATCACCCGAATGGGGGGGGGGGAGGCAACCTGCCGTACTGATCTATCTACGTTACACCCTGTACGTTCGATTTTGCTGCTCCTCTTTCCCCTCTCATGGATGGCTTGCTCTTGATCGAACGCAGCGTCACGCGCAAATTTTCGCATTTCCGTCTACGTGCGATGTTACGTGTGTGTGTGTGTGTGTGTGTGTGTGTATGCACAGCACTAATTATAACACCGACTGAAAGACTACATTACGCAAATACGGTAAAATATAGCGGTCTCACCGAAC
Organism: Harpegnathos saltator; assembly: GCF_003227715.2. NCBI lineage: Eukaryota > Metazoa > Arthropoda > Insecta > Hymenoptera > Formicidae > Harpegnathos > Harpegnathos saltator. The sequence goes on along the minus strand of NW_020230605.1, from coordinate 15,328 downwards.
AACCGCGCAACCGTGCGCCGCGAACGAAGCAATAGATTTTATCTCGCGAGATTCCGTTTCAATTCCAAGGGATCTCCGGTGGCTCGAGTATCGTTGCTCGAATACACGTGTTCCCCGGAAATCTCGCTGATGGCGGATCTCGCTGATGTGCGGACGCTTACGCGTCTGGACGCCGCGTGTTTGCATAGCGGCACGTAAAATCTTCCATATGTAATTCATCGGCAGACTTTGTTTCTTAGCCGGTCGGCGGGAGTGAGTGTGCTTCCTAGAGTCGGCGAGAGCGTGATTGGAAACTCTTAATATTCCGACCTCCGGCCGCGACGTTAAAGCAGAGAGTCGCGCGCGGAAAAGGAAAAATATGACCGGGCGCGTCCAACTTGATCAGCGCGCGACGTCCGCGTGTTTTGCGGAACAACCGCGCGAAATCCTCCACCCGTGGAGGAAGGAAGCGCGCCTTGCAGCGGCGGCGGCGGCGGCGGCGGTGCGATGACATCGGTGATAAACGACGAGATCGGGTTGACACGTTACACGAGAGATGCGGCGGCCGAGAGATGGCGAACGAAATTAAAGAGCGATAGATGGATTCGCGCGGGGACGCGATCCGCGCGAGCACGCGAGAGAGCTGTCGTCGCGCGCGGCGGGACGGGGGGGGGGGAGGAGGAGGAGACGGGACGCACGGCGGAGAACAAGCCGGACAGAAACGAGAAAGTCAGCCCTGACTCCACTTGGCCGAGCGGACAAAATCGAATTGAATCCCCGGAGATACGAATCGCGTGCGCTTTCACGGGGACGAGACGTCGTCTCTTGGCCATTGTCGGTTTACACTCCCGAGCGCGCGCGCGCCGAGCATCTCCGAGCGTTTCCCTCGCATTCCCTCGCGACGTTTACGCGGCCGAATGTTCGATTCGGCCGACTCTGAGATTTAGACTCTGAGATGTCCGGCGAGAGGCTCGCGATCGCGCTGCGCCGCGCCGGCCGGCACGGACTGAGTCGTAAAATGCGGTCATCATACGCGGGCTCTTTGATCGACTTTTTCACGATACGACAAATCACGCGGCCGAGACAGGTAGAGATCAGCGAGAAAGAGAGAGAGAGAGAGAGAGAGAGAGAGAGAGAGAGAGAGAGAGCAGGAGGAGGAATTTCGTTCCTTATATGAAAGGAATTTTTCTTCGTTTCAGTAACTTACACACCACGTTGCTGCGAGAAACACGGCGGGCTTCGGCCAAGTTTTCATCGTGTATCTGTAATAAATCGCATTGTGCCGGTGAGGTGAGCTTTCTGCCGGCTAGAGCCTTCGTTCCTTAATTCCATCCGCCGCCACCGACGCGAGAACGATACGGGTTTCTCTGGATGCCTTCGTTCGAGCCGTAGAAGAGCGCCTCGTCAAAATCGGAGCGCGACTCGACTCTCGTCGACGTGCGTCTTTTGTATCGCCGATAAGGGCTTGCGAAAGCGGGACGGACGGCCGAGCAAGAAAGGAGGGGTCAGAAGAAGCGAAAGACGCAACGACGCGCGGAGGTGCGGGAGATGGGACTAAAGGGATGAAAGGGAACACCTGAGCTGATGGGCGAGCGAAGCAAGCCGCAGACACTGTGATACGCTATCGGCGGAAGGAGGACGGCGACATCCGGGACGCAAGCGCGAAAAGGACGAGGTGGTGCAACGCGGCGGTGTAGAGCGAAGAGAGAGGGAGGGAGGGAGAAAGAGAGGGAGAGAGAGAGGGGGAAGGGGGAGAGAGAGAGAGAGAGAGAGAGAGAGAGAGAGAGGCCGGAGAGAGAATCGGAAGAAGATCGGGTCGAAGAGAGCGACGCGCTCGGCTCCGAACACTACCGTGAAGGAGACGGAGATGTGGAGCAGGTACACGAGGAAAGACAGGAGAGCGCGCGATACGGGATGAAGCGAACGAGCGGGAGAAACGAGCGAGTCGAGTAGGGTCGAGTGAGAAGTCGCGAACGGTGAGCCGAGAGAGCAACACAGAGCGAGAGAGAGAGAGAGAACGAGAGAGAGAGAGAGAGAGAGAGAGAGAGAGAGAGAGAGAGAGAGAGAGACCTTTCCCGAGGTAGAGAGACCTACATATTCCGCGAGGCCAATGAGATTGCGCAATGTGGCGGCACGGATGCTCTGTCCTCTTCTGGTACTCACTGGTCCGCTCTCCGTTCCAACCACGCCGCTGCCGCCGCCGCCGCCGCCGCCGCACGGAGGCGGCGGGGGCAGGCGGCGGCCCGAAGGCGGCTCGCCGGCGTAGAACGCAGCGAGGACTCAGTTGCTCACGAGCACCCGCCGACCGATGAACATGGCTCCCTACACGTCGAAGAGCGCGAGTGCCGTGCTGGCGATGTGCCGTAACGCGCTTCTTCTCCTCATGGTCGCGGTCGTGGCTCTCGGCAGCGCGGACCACGCCGACAACGGCCTCAAAGTGGAGAAGCTCTACGTTCCTGAGGTATGCGACGCCAGGTCGAAGAAGGGCGACCAGCTGACTATGCACTATACCGGCACGCTGCAGGATGGGAGCAAGTTCGACTCAAGGTCAGTGGTACCTCGCGCTAAAAGGATACAGAGTTCCGATGCGTTGCGCGAGACTACGCAAGGCCGCGATTCAGTCCCCCCCCCCCCCCTTGCCGCTCTCGCTGAGGTAGATGGGTGACACGTTGCGCAGAGGAAGTGCGAGGTGATGCCGACGCGTTTCCATTGTCCACGTCGCGCGAACGAGAAGCGCGCGTTTAGTAACGAAGGCCTGCCGGCTGCACGCGGAATTAGTGAGTAGCGTGTATGTGCTTGGGAAATATGACGACGATGATATCACTCGTCGCCGACAAGAACTAGGCTAATGTCGCCGACGACAATTGCGATAAGCTCGCTTGCTGTCGTCGCTACATCCCGCGTGTGTGACGTCCTCCCCCACATCTCCCGGCACTTTCCCGGCCGCGAGAAATCATCCGCGGGGCTTGTCGGTTCCGAACAGAACGAGATTTGATTAGCGTGGCAGCTCGGAGGCAGGAAAAGAGTCGGGTTGCAGGCAGCAGCATGACAAGAGAGAGGAAAAAAGAAAATTGCTATCATAAATTACTGGAAAGAGAAACAGACTGACGCGCACTCTCTCTCTCTCTCTCTCTCTCTCTCTCTCTCTCTCTCTCTCTCTCTTCCTCTCGCGCGCGCGCGCGCGCGCGCGACTTGAAATTATAATAAATTTATTTAGTAGCGCTCTCTCTGATGAAAAATACAATTTTCTATCTGGCTCTCGGTCGACGAGACGATACAGGAATTTCGTGTTGGTCGAGTGGTTTTGTGGTAGCGTCTCTCTGGTAGGAAAAAGTCGTGGCTCGGTCGCGTGCGAGGAAGTGAACAAAGAAATTCTCGATAGAACGGATAAAACGGTATGATGTCATATATCGATAATGGAAGTAGGCTAACATCTTTAACAGCTCTAACAGCAAGCTCCACCGCGTGGGTACAACACACCGCCGAATATTTTTTATTACTTTTTCAATCTGACCGCTCTTCCTTGCGAAAAGTCACTCGGAGTAGATTTCACCTCGACGCTCGATTATGTAAAGTAGCGTTTGCGAGAGAAATTTCAGCAGTCGTCGTATCGCTGGGATTGAGTTAAAACGGTAACGGAAAAAAAAGAAAAAAAAAAAGGTAAATTCCACGCAAAGGGCAAATATTTTAAAAACTGTTGGAAATTGGGGCTACGGAGCCTCTCAAAAATGTTAAACACATGTAAATGTTAATAACTCGCGTAGGTCATTTCAGTTTTAATTATGGCGGCATGATTTAAAAAACATGAACGCGCCCGAGATGGCTCAAAATGAATCGTGCGCGCTCGAAATTAAACCGAGAAGAGAGCGTTCTCGATCAGAAAAAGTGCGACGGAACCCACGTTGCCGCGTATTCACCGATGACGTCAACGAAGCAAAGCGAAGGAGAACGGGGAAAAAAGAGGGGGGGAGAGAGAGAGAGAGAGAGAGAGCGAGGGCAGAGGGGAAAAAAGAGACAGAAGTAGAGAGAGAAGAGGAGGGAGACAGCGCGAGCAGTATCTCCGAGTTGAGATTTCCAACGTGGACGTGCGTTATTGGAGGACAGGACGATGACGAGTGTACCCCGTTCCGGTGGGACTCTCGCCGCTCGAAAGTAACTCCTTAACATATAATGGGCAGAGCCGGTAGGCCGGTCCCAGCAACTACCTGGAAGTTCTTGCTTTCGTATATGACGTGGAAACGCATGACCGACATAACAACCGTTGCGGATTAACGCTCTCGCGGGCCGCAGCAAGCGGATCGAAGTGCAAATAGTCGAAGGCACAGCGTTCCTTATGTTTGCCGGTCGCGAACAAAGGCTCGCCGCGTGGTCTTATCAGGGCGAGATGATTCGAAACGCGGAAGCGTGCGTATTTGAGGGGAAAGAAAAAAGAAATACGCACCTCTCTCTTGGGAGAGAATTATAAGATACCAGCGGCAAGAGAGTTGGAATTTTTCTCCTCTAAATCAACATATGAATTGGCGACATTGAACTTTCTTTTTCCCTCGCACGAGCGTCAACTTTCTCTCTTTTTTCTCTCTCTCTCTCTCTCTCTCTCTCTCTCTCTCTCTCTCTCTCTCTTCGTTACGAGTCCCAAGGAATTCGCGAGAATCGACGCGTCCATTTGGTTAGAAAGTAATTCGTCAACATTCGGCGCGCGATAACTCTCACCGAGGATCCGTCTCCGGGACTTTCTTCAGGCGCACGTCGATTGTGCTCCAAATCGGATTTGGCACGGTACCTGCTTACGTTTGGTACGAGATACGCCCCGCGGGCTCCTTTGCGCGATTAACTGCTCGTACCTCTCGGAGTGACAGTTCACTCCGGACTTATCGATCGGCAGGCCGGATCGCCTGCCGCGATAAAAATCCGCTGTTGCTCCTAGAAGCGTCGGCGCGGATAAATAAGAGATGGAGTCGAAGCGAGAGCTTTCTGACCTCTTTTTTTTTTTTTTTTTCACCGCGCTCTGGACTTTCCTTCTTATAAATAAATCTGCCTTACGCCACGAGTATTATTTAACGCACCGCGCTTCTGTGAAGTACAACATTCAGAAGCTCTCTGTGACGTTGTCGCGCAAACAGAATACCTATTTACACTCGCGGCGCGATAAGAATATACCGAATGAGAGGAAATTAATCTCACGCAATTATCACCGCTTGCGTAATATAATTAGCGCAGCCGCGACACACATTCCGCGCGGTCAACTGAGGGGACACATCGCGACGGGACGTTCCTATTTGTCGTGGCTTTCGCAAGCGGATGCCCATCGGTCGATTAGATATGCAATCTACCCTTCGCGATAAGAGTTCACAGGCCAGCTCGCTTTCGACACGAATTCGCTGTTATCGACAGGCCAATCGCTTCGAGCGATAATCGAGGCAAGGCTTGGCGCTCGCAATTAACGACGTGCTGCAGCGAGCCGACGTTGCTGTTGAAATTATTTGGACGAATCCGAGGAGGACCGATGCTGTTTTGCGTAACTTCGCTTCTCGTAACGCTCTGCAGACGTGCGGTCTCGCTCGCGATCGACCGCGGCTCTTCAGTGGCGTTTAAAACCGGCGACGCCTTGCGATCGCTTTATTAACTGATCGAGCCCACTCATGCGTAAAACAGCTAATGGCGCGTGCTAACGACTCATAGTCCGAGATATGGTATTAACGAAGCACAGCGATGCGTAACAATGCAACGAATAATGCGCGAGTGGATTGACGCCTCGTTCGTTGACGCGCGTCGCGTTGTGTGTTCTCCTCTTTCTCTCTCTCTCTCTCTTTCTCTCTCTCTCTCTCTCTCTCTCTCTCTCTCTCTCTCTCTCTCTCTCGTTTTCAGTTTCTCCCTCCTCCTCCTGTCTCTCTGTGTGTCGGGAGTCTGCGCGAGAGTGAATACTCTTTCCGCTGGAGAATATTGTAATTATATCGCGACACTTCCGCGGGATATTCCCGAGGACACGGGCGATTAATATCTCGCGGTTTGCATCGGGTTTCCACGTTTCCAACCGTCACCGTGACATTTTACGCCGAAAGATAATGCGACGAGAACGCATGTGTGTTATTATAATCGTGTCTCAATTCACGATGTTTAATATGCCATAATACCGCTGGTTTCGAACGACGCGAACCGTTGCAGCGGCAACGCGACCGTAATATCGTGTCGCATATGTTGACAGGATCCACCGGCGATCCTGCGGCAAGTCCTCGTTAATGAAACTCTCCGGATGTCGTCGTGACCCGATAAATTCAACAGCGCGCCCCGTACGTCGTCGATTCCAAGACTTCGCGATCCGAGGATCCACACACATACACACACACACACACACTCTCTCCGTCGTTTCTCGGTCGCAAACTATCGCGATATTTTTACGGCGCGCGCGCTATGTCGGGCGGACGCTATTATTCATTTTCTCGTCGGGGGAAATTAACCTTTCGCGTATTTAATGCCAATTAAGTGCCGCCAGATCGACGGAGATCGGCGACGCCACAGATGAGCGATAATAGATGGGCCGGGCTGACCTCTTTGCAGCGTCGAAATTATTTCGCGGCCCGTTATGGGTACCGTTAATCGTGCACCGGCTACCTCATACCTGGGAAACTTTTACCGTCGTGCGGGCGCGCGCGTGCGACGGAGGGAGTGAGAGGGGATGAAGGAGAGGAGAAGGGAGACAAAGCGAAATTAAAAAAAGACTCCCTTTCGTTTCATTAATTTTCCAATCCAGCATTAAAATCGCCCATTATTTCATCGGGACAAAATTTTTATTACATACATTTCCTCTCAGCGCGTATCTCTCTCTCTCTCTCTCTCTCTCTCTCTCTCTCTGCCTTAATTAATCGTAATTTCATCGCGGTCTGTATTATCGCCGATCAATGCCGGGGAACGAGTGAGCACAGCGGGCGTTAAAGGAGGAAAAAGAGATCGGTGGTCGGCAGGTAGCTTTTATATCACGATCGATTTCGGGGCGACGGGAGTCGTATTGCGCGCGTGGCAGCGAGATGCCGAATCGGGTACCGCGTTAAGCGCGCCGGTCTATCGAGAATTACCTCCGTTTACCGGCGCGGCCCGTGTCGATTCGACTGTTTCTTGTCGAGGAGCATCGCAATCACCTGTTTATCGCGCCGCATTCCGTCCGATCCCATTATCCTTTCCCACTCGACGCGGCGCGGCGCGGCGGCCGCCGACGCCACGGGCGAAAATGTTGACTCCATTTGGCACGAGTCTGACTCTCGGCCCCTGAGGCCCCGGATTCCGCGATGCCGTTGGAGTTTTCCCCCCTCCGGCGCCCCTCTCGGATACACTGCCACCGCGGACAAACCAACTGAGTCCTCCGCCCGAGTGAGTTTTTGCAATCCGAATGTCCCGACGAGACTTTAATGCACTTTCGCGACGTTTCCACGCGAATTCCGCCTATCCCCGTCCCCTTCCGTCCCCCTCCGCCGGTCTCTCATCGGAGACACCTTTTCTCCGCGATGCGCGCGTGGTGTGTGTCCTCGAAGGATCCTCGCGTGGATCGAAGGGGATTTTCATGAATCGCGCTCGGCCGCGAATCGACGAGAGAGAGAGAGAGAGAGAGAGAGAGAGAGAACGATAACGAGCGACGTTAAAGCTGAGAGAATCCACGTGTGGGTTCAGAAGAGTCAACTCGTCGCGCGCAGAACATTGAAAAGCTGGGAAATACACGGGAGAAGCATCAGGCATTCAGGAGGATTATGAATAAACGGTCCAAGCCGGACGACGCGAGCGGAAGCTCAGGATTAAGGATAGATCGTTACGAATCGTGCCCGACGCGCGGAAAAGTCTCATCGACACGACCGCATTTCTTATTGAAGGCTCGACGACTCGTAATTCAGCTTACAAGTCTCCTCTCGAGGCGTCCGAGGCTACGCGTGCGTCGCGGCATTATGTTATATCAAGGTCTCGTGGAGAGATGGGAGTAAAAAGCACGCGCGTCGAGAATGCGGCAGAAAAGAGATCCGCAGGTGCCATTGCCGGTGCCACCGCAGCTGCGGAACAGACACGTTTAAACTCGTCGCGGTGAATAATGCAAACGGCACGAAACGTATGTATATCGGCGTTTATTTGCGACACGCGCGCTTAGAGCGATGCTAAAAATATTGCGACACCTCGAAGACACGGCCGACAGCGAAGGAAAGGGGGTAAGAGAGGAGAGAGAGAGAGAGAGAGAGAGAGAGAGAGAGAGAGAGAGAGAGAGAGAGAGCCGTGTATACACATGCGGGTTTCCGGGCTTGCATTCTTTTGCAACGCGACCCGACGAATGCGGAAATTGCGCGTGCTCGTTGCCGCAGCAGCAGTCGTCAAGCAACGAAGAAGTTAGTGAATTACGGTCTGCTCCGCGAAAAATGTACGTAACGTTTGTGACTGGCAAATAATTCGCGCGCGCAGATATTTCACGCGCTCTGCCATGTTTAACCGTTGATTTGATGAAACAACCGGGGATTTATCGCCGGCGCTCGTCGGCGCTTGAAAAAGTGTCCTTTAAGGATTATTTTTACTATTCGATTATTTCTCGTCTCTCTCTCTCTCTCTCTCCCCCCCCCTCTCTCTCTCTCTCTCTCTCTCTCTCTCTCTCTCTATCGAATCTTTCTCAATGCTGAATTTCATCCAACAATTTGTCGATTGTATGACAACTGCGAGTGGAGCACTTGGATGAATGTTAGATAATCCAGCAAAAATTAATAGTTCAATTTAGTAACAAATCCTACTCGTTCGGAAACACGACGTTAATTAACAATCGCACACGATTGGACCACCGATGGGTCCGAAATATCCTGAGAGTGTCGCGATTTTTCGGCTACCGGATATGCTCGTGCCCTGATTGGCGGACGACGGGCGCTTCGCGTTTGGTGGGGAATGTTTTTGTTCCTTCCGAAGTGCCAATTGTTTTGATACACTCGCCTGTTGTATACAGCCCGCGAGCGAGCCGTTACGTCTCGAGTCGGCGAGCGGCGCGACGCGAAACGCGTGTTTGGTGTTTGCAATTCCCGTTGGACGATCCGAATATTTCGTCGAGTGCTCGGTGAAATATTAAATCGGGTTCTCGCGCCGGCATCGCGTTAATTGACGTTCGACTCTTTTCTCGATCGACTCACGTCTACGCGAGTGCTAGTGTCAGTGTCAGTGCCAGGATGGAGCAGGATGCTGGACTCGGAGAGCCAGGACGAAGGACGCAGGACGCCGGAAAGCGGCCAGCGGCACGTCATATTTCTCGAGGTGTGCCGAATCATTTATTATGCAGGACGTTCCCGATTTTAACGGGAACGACGTTTGACGAGAATACACTGAGAATCAAACGACACCCGAGTCGAGATTTGGGCCGGTGTTCCTGATTAATTGTTGCTTGATAAGTAATCGCTAGTTTTCTCACGTCAGCATGAATCTATTTCACACCGCGAGAAATATTGATCGCAGTAGCCGAGTAACGGATTCTATGATTACGAAAGTACAATTAATCATACTGTCGCTCAGAGGTTGAAAATAATTTGCAACTATGAATACCGGCCTTCGAAGCTAGTGCATGTCTCAGAAGTGTTATCTTATCTACAATAATGCGTCTAATAGTGCTTGTTGGGCCGCGACTCGCGTGTTTACATGTTCCGGCGCCTTTTTGCCGCTACTGTTCTTATTATTATCATGGTAGGGAATTCGAGTCTAAAGTCCCTTGCGCAATGCTAGGCAACAGGCAATAAGAATAAAAATAGACCAATCACAATAGATTATTCTCGTAATAGTCGATTGTTATTCGTCTATTTTTATTCTTATTGCTATTTTTATTCTTATTGCTTGTTGCTTGGCATTATTGTGCAAGAGGCCTAAACCTTCATTGGTACGCAGCATTATTGGACGCGCTGTTACTTTTCTACTTCTACAGCTCCTCTATTATCAGCCCTTTTAAGGGCTCCAATTTAATCGAGATTTCCTATGCTTGTAAAAAAATAAGAGATTATATAAAAGTAAAATGTTTGTTGTTTCATTCATTCGTCTTAATTGTTCGATATTCTCTTATCGCGCGTATTCTACCCGCTGTTGAATAATAAATTACACAACCAGTAGGTTGTTTACTGAAATTGGATTATAGAGATTGAGCGCAGATGGAATATCGCGATAATCGAATATTAAATGATTCTTCAATGAGACTGCTTCTTCGCGCCTCAACTTGCTGGAAATGGCAATCATTTGCAACATTCAGGTAAAACAATAGCCTGTTATGTCGGGTTTCTCCATGAATCTTTCAGGTTCGACGGAATTTGCAGGATTAATGGAGAACCAAAATTTCGACTCGGGATTTTTCAGCCGCAACGGAAATGGTTACTTCCCTGCGTTAATTGACATTTTAATTTGTCATTCCTCGTGATGTATAAATTTTTTGAAACTAAATGTATATAATCTTTGGATCGTTGCGTTCACTATGAGCTTTTATTTACTTAACCCTTAAAGGCCATAGGTGACTACCATAGGTGAAATTTCACTCCGTGCAAATTTTTGAAAAAATAAATTAAAACTTATTAAAAAACATAACTATACCGACAATACTAATTTTATAGATATTTATTTACATTATCAATAGCGATAATATTATTATGATGAATTCTCGCCTATACTTTGCTATAAACAATAACAAGAAAAGTTAGCTTGAGCTGATATATTTGATGGTAGGTTTTAAGGATTAAAGAAATCGAGATCAGGCATTCACTTATGATGTGTCTTCGTGACGCAACATACACGATGATAAAACATTATCGACTATCAAGCGTATCAGCGATAATTTTCACGGTCTTGAGAACACCGGTCTGCTCATGTCACAGCGGTACATTGTACAATTCGCGACAACGGGAGAAACGCTGAAAATTTAATGCGCTGGAAGCTACATAATCACCTAGCGCATCATCACCAGATATCCAAATATTTTCTGAAAAAAATGTCGCGGCGTATTTACATTTACGCGCGACAACGGCGAAGAATCCCCATAGTGGAATATATTAAAAAACGAACGAACGTTGGTCCGCCGGAGCTCTCAAAGCGCGCCGCGTCCGTCTGTCGTCCGGAATCGTTAATTCACCGATGATCGTCTCGTTAATTAACTCGCGAATGAAACGACCGAAGTCAGTTTAGAAGCCAATTACGCGAGAAATAAGAACAAGTCCGCGCTGTGTCCGATGTGTTAAAACTTCCCTCTCTCTCTCTCTCTCTCTCTCTTTCTCTCTCTGTCTTTCCCTCTCGTTAGAGAAAGCAGCCCGCATAATTCGCCCGTCGTACTTCGGCGAGCGCAGTGCGGATTTTTAATTAGCGGCGCGCTACGGGTGACCAGAGAGACCGGTGCGAAAAAAAGCAGCAAGAGGAAAAACGGAAAGAAAGAGAAGCGAACGCCGGAGGTGCGCAAATAACGGCGCGACGAACGGCTTCGCGTGTTTGATCGCCAATCAGGCCGCCCTCCGGCCGGCGCGGCATAATTCTAAACGCGCCGCCTGCCTGCGTCGTGTGTTTCACCGGGCATTCGCGTGGTAACGACGAAAGTTCCCAAAGCGGCCAATGAGCAAACTTTCCGCGGCGAGCGAGGTCCTTCGTCCTGTGCTCGCAGCTCGCTCGTTCGCGCGATGGCTTCGGGTATCGATCAGCCGCGCGATCGCCGCACCTAAGGCGTGTACAACACGTGAAACCATGAAATACAGACGACGACGACGACGACGTTGTTTGTTCGCGAAGTCAACATCGTGATCAGCGCGACGTCATCTACGAGGAACAAACGCGCCCGCGGAGTCGCTCCTACGTGACTCATGGACTTGGACTGCGAGTTGCGTCGCCGGCTCGACTTCACAGCGAAGGAAGAACGCGCTCGAGATAAGCGATAAGCCCCCCCCCCCTCCCCCACTTTATCACAGTTGCACACAGCGATCGAGAAATCTTCGTGCTGTCGCGCTTATTGTTGCACAGATGACGCGAAGCAACTCCGTCGGGCTACGCGTTTTAGATTACGCGCCGAGGAGCGAAGAAAGTTTCGCGGACTGAAGCGATCGCATTTTTCGTCCTTTTCGTCCCGTGAAATGCATGCCACTTAGATTCCATGAGCAGACGCAACGCAGCGAATCGATCTCCTCTTTGATCCGCACTCTTTTCTCGAGTGCTGGTGGGTGGGGGGGGGGGGCGGCAGGGCGAGAAGATCCGCGTGCGCTCGGTGATTCCGATTCGATTAATATTTGGCGCGATTAGCCCGATTAAACGGCGTGACTCGGCTGAGCGGCTGCGAAATTGGCACGAGAAGAGTCTCTCAGCGGGAATTCATTTTGCAATCTCCCGTCGTGTAATATTCCGACTGCGCGCGCGGTCCGGCGTGCTCTTAATACGGCGCACTCTTAATATGCATGCATGCGGTAGGCTGCATTCATATGCAGTTTGCACGTATGGAGTAAATTTAAGCGAGTTGCTTGCGATGCGACGGCCGCGTCCGCGTACGTGTCCGCGATCTGCATTTATGCGCTTTCACTCGGCCCGGCGAGATTAGAAACCCGTATGCGCGTTTGTTGCGGCAATTTTTGCATTCTCCGCCGGTCCTTATTGGCAAGCGCTGCGAGAAACGTAAACGAACAGTTTGCACACCCGTTACACACGCGCGAGCGCCGCGAATTGTCGTATCGTGCGCGACTCTCTCCCCCCGCCCCCCCCCCTCTCTCTCTCTCTCTCTCTCTCTCTCGTGCTACTATCATCCGTTTTTATTGTACGGGATTGTATTCGTAAAACATGTATATGTGCGCGCATATATACACATACACGCGCGCGCACATCACAATTAACAAGTAACGAAATCCATACGCTTGTATCTCGGGTGTCTCGGTGCTGTATTCGTCGCTTCGTGTTTGCATAAAATGCATTGAATTCATCGAAGATAAGAGAAAAATACAATCCGCGAAGCCTGTGCTGCGTGTTGAGCGTAATCGCTAAACACGCTGTTAGGCCGTCGATATTCATCAGGTTATCGGATTTCTGTAGCTCATCGGAAAAAAGTAGTCGCACTCAATTAAATATTTTCCGTTAAGATCCACCGTTGGAATCATTAACGGAACCCTGTGTGTGAAGTTACCACGGGAATGAATGAAACTCGAAATAAGCGTCGGATAGAAATAGCCGTCAACGAGACGACGTTATCTGCATCCGCGAAAATCGTCTTTTGGATCGATTTAATTTGGCTTTTTTCCCAGCAGCGGCTCTCTCCGTGTTCTCTTACTTTGGACGTTGAATCAAGCGTCTGAAGCGCGGCTGATTGTTAATTCCTTGCCACGGGCGACGTTGTTTAGGGACAGGTTAGAGATAAGTGCCGAGTATTACCCGATTAATGTGCTCGAAGCGCCTAATTGCGATACGGCGCGAGTACGTACGCGGCGAGTTTGTACGCTTGATGAGCGAAGTTGCAATTGCAAAATGACCGTTACGATTACGTCGACCGGACATTTTGTCGAAGGGTCGGCAGTTAGCGGGGCGAGACGGAGCCTCCAGGACGAAGGTCGATTACCTCGCTTGAAGTTCGCTCGTGTGAGGACAGCAGCGCCTCTGGCGCGCGATGACGTTATCGTTCTTAGCGACGTTTATCGTAGACAAAATCGCCCGGTATTTCTATGCGCGCGCGCGACCAGCAACCCTTGCCTTCCGTCGCCGTCGAAATCGGGGGTGGAAGTCGCTGAATCGATACAGGAAGAATCGTCGCCGCGACGACCCGCTGATGAACTCCCGGAGCACCCGGGCGCTCGTAGCGAGCGTTGATCGCGGAATAAAATGCAGGACGTTAGCGCTAACGCGATCGCATTTTGCTCGAGATAAGCGCGAACTAGATTCGACTCGGGAGGCGGGCGAATTTTTTTAGACAAGCTGCGCGATGATCGTTTTTTTCTTTTCTTCTCTTTGGAGGGAAAGATTTTCGTGGGAGAAAGCTCGTCGCACACGTGTCCCGTCGCGTTTCCGCGTGCAAAATGCTTCGGATCGTACCGTATCGCTTAACCGGTTTTGCGGGGAACAAAAGTAAATCGCGCGAGCGAGAAATTAGCCTCTTTTAGATCTCTCCGTCCGTCCATCGAGGGTCAATCGGGCTCGAAGAGTGCGATTCGGAGAGTCACGATGAGATCCGCTATTCGATGGCCGTGGTGTAATGCAATGCTGGTTTGAAGAGGCTGTTTGTGGCTGGGAACCGTAGATGTGGTATTACGACGATACGTTTCCATTATATTGCCGCTATACGTAATTTATCTACAGCGTTGTGCATTAAACGTAATTTACTCGTATATCTGTGTGTCGTGTACACACACACACACTCTCTCTTTCTCTCTCTCTCTCTCTCTCTCTCTCTCTCTCTCCTCTCTCTCTCGTTTTCTCTTTCCTGTTTCTCCGCATCTCTCCCGTTCTCTTTGGTATATTTGATGTTCCTTCATTTCGCCCGTCTTCTCTCGGGCCGCTACGATCCGTATATCACGTTTTAACCGTGGCGCGGATTTTCCGCGCTTTCAGCCATCGGTTAGCCATTAGTAACTGCTGTTTTCATTTGATTATAATCTCGCTCGGGTAACGGCAATCATGTCAATAAAATAGCGCCGTTTAACGCGCTCGAAACTCTCTCCATGCCCCCACTCTCAAAATTCATTGATATTTCTTTGAAATGGTACAATGGATGTGATGTTTTCGGAGGAATGTCCAATGAACTCTGACACGATCCGAAATACCGCTCGATGGAGGTAAAATAAATAAATATATAAATAAAGAAATAAATAAATAAATAAATATATATATATATAAATAAAAATAAAATATATATATATAAAAATATATATATATAAATAAATAAAAATATATATATATATATATATAAATGCGGGACTAACGTAATTGAAAATTATAAATATAGAGAACGAAGATTCAAGCACCGCGCATCATTGCGGTGCATCTACCGTAAATACGATGAATAAAAGCTCGCGTAACATCGCGAAACAGCGAGAGAGACTCGTCGCGTGTGGGAGGCGCATGGGACGAGTGTGTACAAATCGTGTTTCTAGTGTCGTAATTTACACGAGTGCCGGATATACCCTCGTCGCTGTGGTTTGCGATGCCTGCAAAAAGAGGGTTGAGACGAGTGAGAGAGAGAGAGAGGGGGGGCGGGAGAAAGTAAAGAGGAGAACGCGCTCTCGCGCGAGTCTCCCTTCCCCTTCGCATTCGTGCATAATACGGCGCGTATAAAATGCAGAATTTGTTTATAATTCAATACGCGCAAAGTGGCCTTTCCTCGCTGGACGTCCAGCTATTACGTTTCCTCCGCGGCGCGCGTAAA
>NW_020230604.1:167500-193817 GCF_003227715.2 Harpegnathos saltator | reverse complement strand
CATACCATAACCCCGGTCGAAGTACATACGACCATAATAGGATTGAGCTCGCACAAATTTTCTGGGGCCGTCGTACCCCGGTCACAATCTAGCCATAAACAACGGTCCGAATATAGTCTGATTACCATTTAGGACCTGACTAGCCATTCGAGTATCAGCCGAGTTCCATATAAGTCCTGACCAACCATTGGAAACATCGTTCGATTACCATCTAGGATCTAACCAGCCATCGGATATCTCCGAGGTACGATCTAGGTCCTGACCTACTATCTAAAGAGGTGATACCATCCGGGAAGCCACATAGGTACACCATCGTGGTTACGGGACAAGTCCACCAAGGCAGACCACTTAGAGGACCACGAAGGAGACCACATAGGATCACAAGAAGAATCCCGTATAAGTCACTGCATAGGTCCATGTAGGTTGACCACTCAGGGAACCAATTAAGACCATAAGAGCCACATAGGTAGTCGATTTAGCGAGGTGCCACATAGGTACCACCTAAGAACCATATAGGTCAAAATTAAGTTATTTATAAATGATTGATGTGCGCTGCGTTCTTAACACTGTGGCATTGGAATTTTTATTATTTACAGGTCTAGTTTTGTTTTAGCCACATTTTGTAAAACGTACTTTTGCGCATATATACCTTGTCGATAAGGTATCCGTCGCCACGAGCCGATTTATTATATTGTTTTTAGTTTAAGAACTATAAAGAATTTTGTGTTTTATATAAAAGCGGGGCGACGCATCATGATAGCTACGGTCCTGACGCGAGCATGACAAAGACGTATACAGTGCGTGCCGCGTCCGACTATAGAGCGGACGGTGCGGACAAAGGAGGGCATAGTGGGGATAACAGTCCGTGGGAAGCGGCGGATCCCGAGGGGGAGAGGAAACGGCCGTAGCGAGCGGCGCAGTAGAGAGCCCTCCGGGATAGTTGATTGCGAGACGGCGCAAGCCTCCCGTAAGTACCAGAAATTCCTCGAGCGTGATCGTAAGTTCGTCTATTTCCATTCCGACGTGCTACGCGTAATTGTATATGTGAATCGCGCCATAGATTTATACGTCTACGAGATTGTACCATATAGGTATTCGCGGTCAGTAATACTCGCTAGTGAATAATGTTCACGACTCTGTGACTCCAACGTCGGGATACGAGAATTGATAAAGGCCTAAAGCGGTTATTTAAGACGCGCGTCGTTAAAGAAGCTTGATGAACGGAAGTCTGATATTTTATATATTCCGCAAATACGTCTTAGACCATACGACCACATAGGTCAGCGCGAAGGGGCGTGGCCCATTCGACCCGACGTAGCTAGTAACAACAATAATAACTATTATTTCAGGGTAGAGTATAAGAGCGTTATTGTATTTTATAAATATATATGTGATATTGTTTGTTTAACATTTATTCGAGATATACATACGTACCATCATACCTATCCTCCGTTCGTACACGATCGTATTCCATATAGGTTCCGACTGTAGTAAGGAATCCGTCCAGCGACGCGAACCAGCATTTCATATAGATTTCTTTGATATTAATTCAAACCGAAGGTTTCCTTATTAATCCAAAAAATAAGGTGGCGACCGATAATAAAAGGTGCGTCGGGGGGCAAAGCTGAGGCGCGGAACTCGAGACAGACAATTTTAACCAAAAATTTTTCAATTTGTCCATAAATATTAGCTCGGGACCATCGCGGTATTTTCGCGGACCCTTACAGGTGCACCATCCTGTTCATTGGAACCAACCACGTAGGAGTACCATCCCGGTACCAGACTCGCCTCCTAGAGGTCCCATCAAGGTGGACCATCAAGGTAATCAACCGATCCAAGGAGGACACCATAGGGGCTCCGAATAGGAGACCATACAGTACCATACCATTTAGGGTACCATCGAGGGATCATAAAGCAAGGCCATACAGATACCAAACCATAGAGCACCATACCCTGTAGGGTACCATCGAGGGTCCATACAGGGGGACCATACAGGTATCAAATAGGTACCATATAGGTAAGAGTCACCATATAGGTGAGGTCCAAATTTTATGGGTCACCCGCGCTCCGGTCACAACTTAACGGTTAAATTTTATTTTGGCTTGGCCGAATTTATTAGATTGTTTATTATAACACGCATATGGATTAATATATTCATTATTTTATGTTCTACAAGTAACCACGTATGGTGAGGTGCATATTCGTAATTAACGAGTCTTTATTATTAATAATTTGTTAACTAACTTTAAATCGAAATCACGAAACAACCAGCTCACCATCCGTGTTGAAAATTAAGTTTTGCGTATTTTAATTGAAATACTCGAGGTAACTAAGAACCTCTTGATAAGAAATATCGCGTGCGATAATTTATTTATTTACTATCGAATCGTTGGTAACAGCGATAGCGGTAGCGCGCGATAATTTTATAAAAAATTTTATTTAGCACAGCGGGGGCCCGATTAGGTACGAGCCTGACGCATGTATATAGACACGAAGTGCGGCGACCGCTTTTGTAGATAAGGGTCGCCTTTGTAGCGAAAACCGCCGTAGAAAAAAAAAAAAAAAAACGAAGCAGTGGGGGAAGCCGTTGTGCTTCGAGCAGGCACAAGCCTGCTCAGTCGTTGCTAGGCACGTGAAGTGTGCACAGGAGTCGTTGCTGGACGCGCGAACGGTGCACACACGTGTTGCGGAATATCGTCCCGTAACAAAGGGAATTGCGTCATAGCGTAACGAGAGGTAATCGCGAAACCGGGCGTGGGTGAACACTCGCGGACAGTGCCCAGGATTATCCTGCCGTGCGAAAACCCGAGGGAGTAGGAGGAAAAGCCGCTGGTGACACAGAGCGAGAGAGCTGCTGCATCCCGGCGTTAATCCCCCTACGTGAACGTCTCAGACGTGTAAGTCGCATGCCTCCAGTATCGCGCTAGTATGTTCTGTGATCTCGATCCGTTACGATAACATAGTCAGTAAAAACGCGTAATTGCGAAATAACCACCTAAGGACCTATCGTGATGACCGGGATAATTGAGAACTGACGCATAGCAATCGACTCCGACGATCTGTAATTCGCATGTGCAAAGAGCGTCACCGCGTTTAGTTAGATCCATCGTCGTTAAATAATTAGGATCGAAATTATAGTATTAAATAAAACTTTAAGCTACTACCACACCATACCAACTGTGGTGAGATGCGTTCCTGTGCTGTGCTGCTGGATTATTTCGTTTAAAAATAAGTTCTATTATTAAGTACACTCTATTTACATAACCTTCTTTTATTGCAACAATATATATTTTAATTAACGCGGCTAAACAATTATTTCACATTTACCCGTCCAGTAGTTAGATCCGTGACGACGAAATGAAATATTTTCATTCGCTGACAGCTTACGTTACAGCCTTACAGCCTTACTCTTCCAGCTATTGTAGACGAGCCTTAAGACCGTTAAACAGTCCCTGAGGCTACACAGCTTGGGGACAATCACGAACAGGCGCAACGTACGTACCGAGACGGCGATGGCCGGATGGGAGGCCCCAGCCAATCAGAAGCCGGGAATTCGTCTCCCACCGAAAAGCGGCTACATGCTGCGGCGACGCAAAATGGCCTCCAGTTAGACTCGGGCACTCAAGCCGCACGGACCGCGTCACTCTCCAGCAATATACTGCGTCATTGTCGCGGCGTTAGTAATGTTCGAACGCCTAATTAACGCGGACGCGAGGTCCTCTCATTAGCGAGTGTAGTCTGTATCGACACGCGAAAATTTGCGGCTTCTCGTGTAATTCTGATGACGTGTCTCGACGAAATCGCGAAAAAATATTTCGCGGTCGGGCACGAATTACAAGCTTACGTGTACGCGGACGCGAAAGGCCTATTATCCGAACGTCATTAATAGTTTAATTGTGCAGTGTTTAATAGTGCAATGACAGTGTCCGTGACAGTGAGCGATCCGAGGGATTACATTCACAATGAGGGATGAGGCGACGTTCCGAGACACAGGGATTATTTCGGTCGAGGATTATGATGCCGCGAGTAAAGGACACCAGTAAGAATACGACAATGTAAGTCGCATGCATTGAGTACCATGTATTTATTATTTTTATATGATAACTAATCTAAATACGTTAACATGAAATATTATTATCTAAATTTCTATTTTTATAGAAAAAGATAACAATTTAACCAAATAAAAATAAACCAAAATCAAATTATATCATTTTATTTGTATCTTCTCCAAAAATAATGGTATCACAAAATTTGCGTCAAGCATTACAAAATCATTTCAAGTTTGCTTACTCTCCTTACGGGATTCAAATTTAAATGTCCATTTGTAAAAGAATATTTTCGAAAGCACACAACTGTTGTCTCCGTTTCTTGTTGTCATCTTTTTTCGTCAGCTCTTTCAAGAGCTCCATGTCCTATCTAGACTTTCAATGTCAATGAAGAAAAAAACCGTAGCGAATATTCTCCACTCATTCCGATCAAACATTCTTTCTCTATCGCTGCTTACCAACCAGGAACGCTAAATTTTTGTTCCAGACGTTGCGAGAAGCAAGTCCGGCGGACGCTGATGCCGCACCGGAGGATCTGGTTCGGGCAGAGCAGGGTCGGCCGGAAGGTAAAGTTTACAAGTTTTTTACACATCTTTGTCCAACCCTTTAACATCTTTGCTTTTGCAACGATGTTTTGCTTATTCCTCATCAGCTTTCTTGAAAGCTTCATGTCTCATTTGAATTTTCAATGTTGAAACTAAAATATTGAGATAAATATCCCATATCAAAATATTTCCGTATTTCCGATTTACCTCGATCAAAGATATTCTCTCTCCACCACAGATTATCAACTGGGAAAACTACATTTCTGTTTTAGTTGTTGCGGAAAGTAACAACAATCCGGCAGATGCGGATGCCGTACCGGTGGATCCGGTTCGGGCCAAGCAGAGTCGATCGGAAGGTAAAGTTTACAAGTTTCCTATACATCTGTGTTCAACCCTTTACGATCTTTGCCTTTGCAACTTGTTCCTCATCAGCCCTCTTGAAAGTTTCATGTCTCATTTAAATCTTCAATATTGAAATATAAATATTGAGATAAAAATCCCACATCAAAATATTTCCGTATTTTCGATTCGCCCGATCCAAGATATTCTCTCTCTACCGCAGGTTATTAACCGGGAAATTATTTTTCTGTTTCAGTTGTGCGGAAAACAACAGCAATTCGGCGGACGCGGATGCCGCACCGAAGGATTCGGTTCGGGCCAAGCAGAGTCGGCTTGAAGGTAAGTTTACAAATTTACTATAATCCTCTGTTTGACTCTTGGCGATCTAAAGCTGGGATATAATTTCCGACTCGACTTGAATTACGATCGCAAAGGGTAAACTACAATTTTACTCGCCCGCACTCGTTGGTCTGATCTCATGAACGAATGTGAATTTTTTGTTACAGAGTTGAAGCGGAACGTGGCCGGCTCTGACTGCAAGTCGTTTCGGTGAGTAAATGCAAAACAAAAAGAAAAACAAAATTCCGCATGACGGATATGGTGTGACTAGATGAAATATCGTTCGTCAATGCGAATTGCAAATAGATTCTTGCATGTGTGTGTTTGTGACGTTGAATTCAATACATTGCTCGAAACAATTAGGGAATTATTTGTTCACGATATCCTGCATTACATACGAGATTTAAAATAGTGAATGATTCTCTATTGATATTCAGTCATCTGAATAAGAAATATTCTGTACAACCGCGATGTACAAACACGAAATCGTCATCAGCTGCTTTATTTTTATTTTTCAAGCGGGCCGCAGAATTATTTAACGATATAATTATTTGACAATATTCAATTGTCCGTGTAAAATATATTCATACGCATAAATGCCGATACCGTTGCTGCTTTTCTTTTATTTGCAAAACAGGCTGTAGAATTATATGGCAATATTGTCCATTCATCACGATCCCTATTGTCTCGAGCAGCGTATAATGCTCGCACAGATTGCGCAAGCGCACGCCGAGCTTGAGGTATCCTCGCTCGCGTGCCTTTGAATATCGCGACCGCGGTTATCAAAATACGCATTTTTACCCGTGCTCCAACAAAGAATACTTAAATTCTCATTTCGCCAAAGTATCGCGAACGTAAGCTTCGTCGTGACGGAACTATCATGCGTGAAAACGTTGCCCCGCTTCTCTATTTTTGCGTTCCCTTGAAGCGACCGGCTTTTGATTATCTAATCTTTCCTCACGTGCATTCGTGAATATTGCACCCGTAGATATCGATAATACCGCATTTTCGTGACTTTTCCGATGCAATCGCGAAAAGCGCCGTAAAAGTCCGTTGGACGAGTCGATAAATTTTCACACAGTTTTTGCTCCTTGCCGATCGAGTTTATAAAGTCCATTTCGCAGCGCGTAAAAAGTTTCCACCGATGTCGACTTAAAACGTTCGTTATTTGACGCAAATATCGCCGCTCTAATACAAATATCGACCGCGTCGCGAAAGTGTAGCAATCACCGTGGGACGCGCTGCAAGATGAATGCTGCGCGACATGGAGAGCGGTAGCGGACATGGAAGAACATTGGTAGACCTGGTTGGACATTGGCAACGGGACATTACCAACATCATCATTGGTGAGCGTTTGACTCAATACTTACAGAGAGCTCTTTTATTATTATATTGTGCATGCCGCAAATTTGCATTGACATTTATAACGAAAAATATATTCCATGAATTATTGCCATATATTATAGCTATATATTATTGCCATATATTGTTGCGATATATTGTTGCCATATATTGTTGCCGTATATTACTGCTATATATTATTGCCACACATTGCCACGTATTATTCCCATATTATGGCCACCTGAAATCGCGCGAGCAATCGAGAACACTGAATTTACCGGTAATCGCAAAAGCGCGCGGTAGACGTCACAGATTGATGCCAGCAGCCCGCATCAGAGCTGCCCGATAACAATACTCTTGCTACAATTTAACTTTAAACTAAAGAGGTCTCCGATCGCAGGAAACTTTCTATCGCGGACTAATCCTTCGAGCAGAATATTCCCGAGAAGCGCTCCTCAGATAAACGCTAGTTATAAGCGAACATGCCCCGTTAGGGCCCCGACGCGGTCTTGTTGTCGCAGAAAATTAGGAAGAAAGGAGCTAAACATCCGACACCGTTGTGAAAAGAAGGACGATGACGTCCCTTCGCGAGTAAAATACTAAGCCCTTGCGAACGCGAACGTCAAATTCCACCACGGCTGCGAACGTCCTCCGATCAGTTTCTTCGCGGAAACGGCTCAAAACCTAGGAACGCGCTTTCGCCACAATATAGTCCTATATTAACCCTATTCACACAATAAACATCGACTTCCAACTCCAAGTAAAAGCGAAGATATCAACATTAAAATTAAAGAATTAAACTAAAATTATATTTAAATTTAAACATGTAATCTTCGGTATCTGATAAACGACTCAAAAAACAGGTACACGCTTTTGCCCTAAATCTCGACACTCAATTCACAATAGAAGCGGAGATATTAACGGTACAAGCTGAAAAATTTTAATCTCCGATATCTCCTAAACGGTTAGAGATTCAGGCCTGGTTCTGGCACAAAATTAAATTCCTCTCAAAACCTTACATTTTGCCGTAAATGGCGACTCTCTACTCCCAGTAGAAGCGGAGATATCGACGGAGGAAGGCTGGATATCGACGGAGAATGGCTGGAAAACTTTAACCTTCGATATCTCCTAAACAGTTAGAGATACAGCACTGGCTCTGGCACCAAATTAAAGTCCTCTCAAAACCCTACATTTTGCCGTAAATCGCGACTCCACTCCCAGTAGAAGCGGAGATATCAACGGAGAAATGTTGGAAAACTTTAACCTTCGATATCTCCTAAACGGTTAGAGATACAGGCCTGGTTCTGGCACCAAATTAAAGTCCTTTCAAAACATTACACTTCAAAACCCTACATTTTCGACTACATGGACGACTCTCTACTCCCAGCAGAAGCGGAGATATCGACGGAGGAAGGCTGGATATCGACGGAGAAAGGCTGGAAAACTTTAAACTTCGATATCTCCTAAACGGTTAGAGATACAGGCCTGGTTCTGGCACCAAATTAAAGTCCTCTCAAAACCCTACATTTTGCCGTAAGTGGCGACTCTCTACTCCCAGTAGAAGCGGAGATATCAACGCAGAAAGGTTGGAAAACTTTAACCTTCGATATCTCCTAAACGGTTAGAGATACAGGCCTGGTTCTGGCACCAAATTAAAGTCCTTTCAAAACCCTACATTTCAAAACCCTACATTTTCGACTACATGGACGACTCTCTACTCCCAGCAGAAGCGGAGATATCGACGGAGGAAGGCTGGATATCGACGGAGAATGGCTGGAAAACTTTAAACTTCGATATCTCCTAAACGGTTAGAGATACAGGCCTGGTTCTGGCACCAAATTAAAGTCCTCTCAAAACCCTACATTTTGCCGTAAGTGGCGACTCTCTACTCCCAGTAGAAGCGGAGATATCAACGCAGAAAGGTTGGAAAACTTTAACCTTCGATATCTCCTAAACGGTTAGAGATACAGGCCTGGTTCTGGCACCAAATTAAAGTCCTTTCAAAACCCTACATTTCAAAATCCTACATTTTCGACTACATGGACGACTCTCTACTCCCAGCAGAAGCGGAGATATGGACGGAGGAAGCCTGGATATCGACGGAGAAAGGCTGGAAAATTTTAAACTTCGATATCTCCTAAACGGTTAGAGATATAGGCCTGGTTCTGGCACCAAATTAAAGTCCTCTCAAAACCCTACATTTTGCCGTAAGTGGCGACTCTCTACTCCCAGTAGAAGCGGAAATATCAACGCAGAAAGGTTGGAAAAGTTTAACCTTCGATATCTCCTAAACGGTTAGAGATACAGGCCTGGTTCTGGCACCAAATTAAAGTCCTTTCAAAACCCTACATTTCAAAACCCTACATTTTCGAGTACATGGACGACTCTCTACTCCCAGCAGAAGCGGAGATATCGACGGAGGAAGGCTGGATATCAACGGAGAAATGCTGGAAAACTTTAAACTTCGATATCTCCTAAACGGTTAGAGATACAGGCCTGGTTCTGGCACCAAATTAAAGTCCTCTCAAAACCCTACATTTTGCCGTAAGTTGCGACTCTCTACTCCCAGTAGAAGCGGAGATATCAACGCAGAAAGGTTGGAAAACTTTAACCTTCGATATCTCCTAAACGGTTAGAGATACAGGCCTGGTTCTGGCACCAAATTAAAGTCCTTTCAAAACCCTACATTTCAAAACCCTACATTTTCGACTACATGGACGACTCTCTACTCCCAGCAGAAGCGGAGATATCGACGGAGGAAGGCTGGATATCAACGGAGAAAGGCTGGAAAACTTTAAACTTCGATATCTCCTAAACGGTTAGAGATACAGGCCTGGTTCTGGCACCAAATTAAAGTCCTCTCAAAACCCTACATTTTGCCGTAAGTTGCGACTCTCTACTCCCAGTAGAAGCAGAGATATCAACGCAGAAAGGTTGGAAAACTTTAATCTTCGATATCTCCTAAACGGTTAGAGATACAGGCCTGGTTCTGGCACCAAATTAAAGTCCTTTCAAAACCCTACATTTCAAAACCCTACATTTTCGACTACATGGACGACTCTCTACTCCCAGCAGTAGCGGAGGTATCGACGGAGGAAGGCTGGATATCAACGGAGAAAGGCAGGAAAACTTTAAACTTCGATATCTCCTAAACGGTTAGAGATACAGGCCTGGTTCTGGCACCAAATTAAAGTCCTTTCAAAACCCTACATGTCAAAACCCTACATTTTCGACTACATGGACGACTCTCTGCTCCCAGCAGAAGCGGAGATATCGACGGAGGAAGGCTGGATATCGACGGAGAAAGGCTGGAAAACTTTAAACTTCGATATCTCCTAAACGGTTAGAGATACAGGCCTGGTTCTGGCACCAAATTAAAGTCCTCTCGAAACCCTACATTTTGCCGTAAGTGGCGACTCTCTACTCCCAGTAGAAGCGGAGATATCAACGCAGAAAGGTTGGAAAACTTTAACCTTCGATATCTCCTAAACGGTTAGAGATACAGGCCTGGTTCTGGCACCAAATTAAAGTCCTTTCAAAACCCTACATTTTCGACTACATGGACGACTCTCTACTCCCAGTAGAAGCGGAGATATCAACGGAGAAAGGTTGGAAAACTTTAATCTTCGATATCTCCTAAACGGTTAGAGATACAGCCCTGGTTTTATCGCCAAATTAAAGCCCTCTCAAAACCCTACATTTTCGACTACAATGACGACTCTCTACTCCCAGTAGAAGCGAAGATATCGACGGAGGAAGGCTGGATGTCGACGGAGAAAGGCTGGAAAACTTTAACCTTCGATATCTCCTGAACGGTTAGAGATACAGGCCTGGTTCTGGCACCAAATTGAAGTCCTCTCAAAACCCTACATTTTGCCGTAAATGGCGACTCTCTATTCCCAGCAGAAGCGGAGATATCAACGGAGAAAGGTTGGAAAACTTTAACCTTCGATATCTCCTAAACGGTCAGAGATACAGGCCTGGTTCTGGCACCGAATTAAAGTCCTCTCAAAACTCTACATTTTCGACTACATGGACGACTCTCTACTCCCAACTAGAAGCGGAGATATCGACGGAGGAAGGCTGGATATCGACGGAGAAAGGCTGGAAAACTTTAACCTTCGATATCTGCTAAACGGTTAGAGATACAGGCCTGGTTCTGGCACCAAATTAAAGTCCTCTCAAAACCCTACATTTTCGACTACATGGACGACTCTACTCCCAGTAGAAGCGGAGATTTCGACGGAGGAAGGCTGGATATCGACGGAGAAATGCTGGAAAAGTTTAACCTTCGTTATCTCCTAAACGGATCAATATACAGGAACGCGCTTTTGCCACAATATAGTCCTATATCAACCTTTTTCTCACCATAAAGCTCGACTCTCTATTCCCAGTAGAATCGGAGATATGAACATTAAAATGTTAAAAATTTTAACCTTCTATATCTCCTAAACGGCTCAATATACAGGAACGCACTTTTGCCATAATATAGTACTGTATCAACCCTATTCTAGGTATAAAGCTCGACTCTCAATTCGCTGTAGAAACAGAGATATTGACAATACAATTTAAAAATTTAACTTTCGATGGTACTTATAACTTATGTTGCTGTACCATATTATCATTATATAAATACACGATACTTTGTAATAAATGCCATGTATATTGTTATATAATATAATGAAATATACATGAAATATTTTATTCCCCTTATACATATATAGCTATACTCTTTAAAATGGTACGATTATAATTAGAATATAATAACGGTAAGGTATCACCAAGTCTCCATCCACCTATCCTCTCTCTCTCTCTCTCTCTCTCTCTCTCTCATTTTCATTATTTATTATAGTAGTACATCTTTTGCAATATTTAATACGTTATATATTGTTTTTATCTTACTTCTTCCTACCACCCCTTTCTTTTGGTAACAAATTGATGACATTGCCCGAAGTTAGGTTATAATATGCCAGAGTATTGTTATCCTTGAAAAACATTCCCTAAAAACGGAAATCATACATTACAATTTTGCACTTATCCTAATTGAACAATAACACTTTTTTTTAAGGCAATTATCAATGATATATCAAGTCATCACCTCGTACTGCAGCTTCTGCTTGCCAGGCGGCATGCCAGTTTGCTCATGAATCAGCGCTTTCATGGTTGACACAGTGTCGCTCACTTGCAAGTTAATATTCAACGTTTGTCCATTTAATTTCCATTCAGCCTTCTCCGTCATCATAGGCACCGCAATATTGATTTGTATAGGACCCTACGATGAGAAAACGTTGTGAAATTTCTTCGTTCACAAATTTCCTTAGGTTTCATACTCTTTGGCAAGAACGCCAACAACAGTTCACTCTTTACCTTATTTCTAGCAAGAAATTGTTGTTCTGGAATCAACGAATCCTCCGTCCTTAGTTTCTTGGTTTGTGGCTCTTCTTCCATCGGTTTAGCAGCATGTTTCAACCCAAGCTTTCAACGAAAAAAAATAACATGATAATATCGATCCTATACACAACTTATAACAATACCAACAAACACTGCTACTATATTTAATAACCGACTACTTACAGCAGGTCCCATTGGTGGTTGTATCGGCGGTGGCGTCGGCATGAATGGTGACATCGCCGGTGCTGCGACACATCATACACTTCATGTTAGCTTTACGTTGAAACACAAAAGTAAAAAACGATTTTTTTCTTCTTTCTCCTCTTTATACGTACTCATCAAAGGCGGCGGCCTAGGCGCCATCGGTGGCATGGGTGCCATCATCATCATTGGCGCTTGCGGCATCATCGGCTGGGGTATACCCATAGTGGGCATGCTCATGGTCGGCGGTGGAGGTGGCTGAGCAGGAACCGGTATAGGCTTCGGTGCTGGAGGCTTCGGTGGCGCCTTCAACGTAGCCTGCGGCTTCGAAGCAGCGGCTGCCATATGAGAAAGCTCGGTCGCACGGTTCACAGGTTTCGGGCCGATCTTCTCCTTCTCTTCGTCCGGCAACAGACCCTTCACCTTGTGTATCTGATGAATCTGTTCCTCAAGAGTGATGTTGGCGCGCGCAGCCCTAGTGGCGGCTTCTACACTTGAAGTGTGACCGTCCCATGTAACTTTGTCGTCCTTCTTCTTATCCTCCTCCCCAATTTTCTTGCCAATCGCAGTCTCCTCGTCACCGACACCAAATATGTCGGTACGTCTCTCAGCGAGCTGCTTCAGACTAGCCTCGATCGCTGTGCCAGGCGCAAACACAGTCTCTTGCGCCAATTTATCCAGATGCTTGTCTCGCTGCTCGACCCAGCGCGGATCCAGCAATCCGATACGCATATGCTCCTGCACCTTGCTAGCAGGTATACGCTCGCCGGTAATCGGCGAGATCAGGTACTCATCCGGAGCGGCGGGACGAGTAGCCTTGACCGCTGTAAAAATGTCGAATGTAAAACACGATGTTATTCGTTATTAAACGATATGTTGACCACTAAGAATGTACATCGTATGGAATACTTGCCATGTTGTTTCGGATCGTATCCTTTCTTGACCACCACATTTCCTGGAGTGGGTGGCAACGGAGGAGGTTGCATGTTGGTATCGCGCGGCTTCGATTCTTTAGACTTGTGAATGTCACCCGGTGGCGACACGTCGTCCTCATCACTGGAATCTTCCTCCATATCTTGTACCTATGATATTCATTGACAACGATGAAACAGTGTTGTTTTGTATGCCATATATAGCAGTAATACGAGCTATTCTTACCTGATTGTTATCTTTCGCACGATCCTTCTCGCCATCTGTACGCATCTGCATTTCCTCCTCTCCATCGCTATCGATTTGCATCTCCACGTCCTCGCCGTCCTCTATACGCTCCTATAAATTACAAATGAAATGTTCGTAACAAGCCATTCGCCATTTTGCCGACATTTTACCGATATTTTAATCGACAAGATGAACTTGCAGTGACGCTAAGTCAATCGGTGCATCATACCTGCATGAGAACTCGAGCGCCGACTTCATCCGGTGTTGTTGGAGCTGGAAAATTACCAACTTCGAATTGTTGATAATCTACAGTTTCGACAACGACAAAATCATGCCAGTCGATTTGCGCATAAGCGACTCTTTCTCTCTCCAGTTCCTCCTCCTCCTTACGCCTTTGTGCCTCTTGATACTTTAAATACTCAGCGCGATATTTCACTTGCTCCAGGATCTTATCCATATTGAATGATTCATCTCGCAAACGTGGCAATAAATCTTTAGGTGGAATCAATACCTAAGATATAACATTAACATTTTTTCGCTTTACAAATAATACATCTTTCACTGATCGAAATAATAGATCCGTGAAAGCCAAATTGTAAAATTGACATAAAACTTTATATTAATTTACTCTTATCTATCTTTCTCTTAAAAAGAAGGAAATTCTTTGCGTACCTTAGTGTATTGCTCTAATAATTTAGTAAAATACTGAAACAAAGAATGTTGTGGACGTAAGAAATCAAACTGGAAATTCCTCTGTTCACGATTCATCAGATTGGTCAAGAATTGCCTTCCATTACGTGCTACAAACTGAGCAGTTAACTTCACAATATCCCTAAAAAAACAGAGTACGATTTAATTTAATTCAATATGAAAAATACTACTACTAATTTTACATACAATTCACAATCTTATACATGAATCACGTACAAATCTAGGGCTGATATTGAAGGAGGATCTGCTATAAACTCAAACTCGGCAGGTGGATCCTTGGGTATAAACGGCTGCTCGACTTGCTTCAAGATTTCTTGCTGCTTCTGATGTGCGATAAGATTTACAGTTTTCCCAGGACCTGATCCTGTTGTAGGCTCCTGATTTTTACCTTCCTTGGACTCCTTCACTTTATGCTCGTAGTAGGCATGATAGGGATCGCCAAAGTTTAAGAAATTAAACTTGGGATTGCCCAATTCATTCTGCCTGATCCTGGACTCAAACTCTGGTCCATTTCTAGCCACAAAACTAGCAGTTTTGTCAACGATATCTAAATCTCCATATAAGAAAGAACAATGCAAATATTTATCAATTACCCAACAAATAATGCAGAAGAGATTGATATATAAATCACTGATAACCTTACTCTTTCTAAACATGAAACAAACATAAATCAAACCTTAATCGACCGTATAAGTGAAAAGACATATTTATTCTAAATTACAAAGAAATATTAATTGCAAAACTTTAACATCATATAAATGCGATGGACTTTTCATGTAGAACCAACAGGTCTAAGTGATATTTTAAATGTATCATACATAATAATTCCGATGTGTAGTATTTCTCATATTACATTTTCTTCAGACCTGCGGTAAAAATATGTACAAATATAAAACGTCAAATACGTTTTCCTTAGCACAATTCGCAGACGTGAAATTCGCTTTCAGCAAAGGATACTCCTAACCTCCGGAGGCGGATATATAATGCCCACGATCGGTTGAGACGAGGGAATGTTTTCTTCGCCATCAGTCGCTGGCAGTTGCGACACCGTTACTTCTTGTGCAGGCATTCTCCTCGTAGCTGGTGTATTCCAACGCTTATTATCCTGGCAAGTTTATTTTTACACTTAGGAAAACCGATAAGCATTACACACATATACTCTCTAGCTCAACTTACTACACTGTGGTGCAGGGGGTACAAACTCCTCGTATTTTAGTGGTGACGGAAGTGATTAGTTCGCTTATTCTTTCGGTACGTAAGCCGAGGGCAGCACAGTCGGTCCCCCACTACCGTTCGTCGGATGCCATATTGGACACTTAAGCCCTAAACACAATGCCAGGCAACAGGCAGTAAGAATAAAAATAGAGCAATCACAATCGACTATTACAAAAATAATCTATTGTGATTGGTCTATTTTTATTCTTACTGCCTGTTGCCTGACACTGTGTTTAGGGCTTTACTGTTTACCAGTTTTCTGGAGTAGTAGGAATTTTGTGCATTTTGTGCGATAGCAAGTGATAGCAAGTGATCATTAATTTAGTGAAAGGTGTTTATTTTCAGGTTATTTGCAGGTTATTTACAGGTTATTTACAGGTTATTTACAGGTTATTTATAAGTTATTTACAGGAAGAAGAGCCAAGTAAGGAGAGAGAGCGTGTGGAGATAAAATATTTATATTTCTGTAAGTAAATATTTATATGTAAATATGTAAATCGGTTTAAATTATTTCACGTTGTTCGTTGATCTTTCCTAAAGTCTCAGATAGCACAAATGTTTTAAACACATTTGACTTATATTAAAAGACATATTAAAAGCAAGACGTCTCTCTTTTATACGCTTTTAGACGTATCTTATTGTAGATCGATGTTAAGAATAAGTGTATGAATGCTTATGTGCAGTGATGCACATATATGGTGCAGGTTGTTAGTGCATCAAATTTTTTTAACCACACCAGGTATATGGCAGAAAAGTATCTGACAGTCCGCAGTCTGCAAGTGGGACGGAAAAAATTTGATGCATAAAATTCATTGTAATTATTTTTCATTGAACTGTAAATAATTTCATTAAACTACATATATATATATATATATCATTGTAACTAAAAAAAATATATGTATAATATGTTTATAAAACGAAAATTGTATACTGCTCTCAATAAAATTTGCGAACCCTATTATATACACATACACACATCACAAAAAAAATATATATATTGAGTTGAATAATAATTAATTTCTTTGTTTTCAGATACAATGGAATAATTGTATGTTTATATCATTATAATTTCATGAAATAATATATGTGATATATTGAACTATTGGGTTCCTCACAAAGTGCTTGCGTTCATTAACATCAATGATTCATGTTAATTCTTTGTATAAAATTAAGTTTTGAAAATCACTGAAAAAACTGCAATGACTTTTTGAACAACCCAATATCACCTACCATCTCTCGCATACATTGCTTCATGAAATTATAACAACATACAAGTATTGTTTAATTTTACCAAAAAAATACAAAATTACTTCCCAGATAGCACCAAATCTTCAGAGAATGTTCTTAGAACGTTCTTAGGATGTATGAATGTCCTTAGAACGTTCTTAAAACATCCTTTTAATTTTTGTGCTATATGGGTTATTACACGCTTAATATATATATATATATATATATATATATTTATATGTAAGGCCTGTTCTTTTTCGCTGCACTGCTGCACTGATGCAATAAGTTAGAATGAGAAATATATATTTGTTTCAGTCTAACTTATTGCATCAGTGCAGCAGTGCAGCGAAAAAGAACAGGCCTTATATTTATATATATGTGTACTGGATTTAAATGTAGCGCGTATCCCCACTCTGTATCACGTGACCCATTTTAGTTCCACCAGTTCCGGTACGTATCATGGTGGCACTCCAAAGATCCTCGGTTTCTAAGAGGGGAGTTTGTACCCCCTGCTGTGATGTACGTGTAGTTGAGCTTGAAAATGAAGGATGTCTGACTTGTCGTTGAGCGTACTACTACGTGTTTGACTCTTCATGAAGATTAGGGCCGGTATTCATAGTCAGGTCTTAGGCCTGACTTAGGTCTACAATATGGGTCTGTTCTTTATAGCTGCACTGCTGAACTGGTGCAGTAAGTTAAAATGAGACAACTATATTTTTTCTCACTCAAACTTATTGCACTAGTTCAGCAGTGCAGATAGCTATAAAGAACAGACCCTATGTGTTGTAAGTAGAGAGAAACCAGCGGCGCGATTCTTTAACTCGTTATTGGAGTTAACGACACTTTCGTTATCGTTGCGCAGCTTTTGTATACTGTAGAAAAGCTACGCAACGATAACGAAAGTGTCGTTAACTCCAATAACGAGTTACAGAATTGCGGTACTATACCGCGATTCTGTAACTCGTTATTGGAGTTAACGACACTTTCGTTATCGTTGCACAGCTTTCGTATACCGTAGAAAAGCTGCGCAACAATAACGAAACTGTCGTTAACTCCAATAACGAGTTACAGAATCGCTTGTTTTTTTTTTTTTTTTTTTTTTTTTTTACAAAATAAAATGTCGTTAACTCCAATAACGAGTTACAGAATCGCGGTACTGGGGCTGTATTCCGTACTCGCGTACCGATAGTTGTCGGTGTCGTTAGCAATATTGCGCAGCTTTTTTGTTATATGAAAAATCTGCGCAATGCCGCTAACGCGACACCGACAACTGTCGATATGCAGATTATACACGGAATACAGCCCCTGAGAGCGGCAGCACGGCATTTTCTGCGACACCGACTTTCCGCACTGGGAAAGGACGCCATCTGCATCCATTTTGAGAGGGGAACTACAATGCTATGATCCACTTTCGGGACGCAGTGGTAAAATCTGCATGTAGTGGAAGTCCGTGCTACATCCACTTTCAGGTGGTTTACATCCGAGCTGCAACCACAGTTGCCATCTCTATGCCAGACTATGCCCGTAGGTCTCAAAAGAGCGGGGGGGGGGGGGGGAGGAGCAGGAAAAATAAAAGTGTTAAATATTAAGTATTAAGTATTAAATATTAAATCTTCGAATACATGTTGCCGTATCAAAGTCTTCTGTATAATATACGATTTGACACGTCTGGAGACGCATGATGTATCGTTGCCCGCGTCCCGTTCCCTTCGTCCTGCTTCACGCATTCAGCATCTCGTCCGCTCCGGGCATTCGCTCGTGGCACTGACAGTGGCCGTGTCAGTGAGCTAGCATTCGATCCGTTCGAAGGAGCACGTGTTAATTAACGCGACGAGAATTCGATTATAAATATCCCGCGAGTCGACGAAATATCTGAACTTTTAAAAGAAACATCAAAGAAAATCACGTTGATGTTGTCATGGGTGGAATCTCACCCTGGTATATATTTTTTTATTTTCGAAATAAGAAAAACCAAACGAATGCAATTAAATGTTATTTATAGTCATTGAATATTAGATGAAAAGTACAAGAGTTATTGTCCGCAGCGGATAATATTAAATAGGATAACATTTAATAAGAAGAATACGAGACAAAATTCGCATGGGATGAAATTCCACTCTTTAACGCTATTTATTGACCTTTAATTATTCTCCGAAAACAGTGTCACAACAACTTTGACACTCTGTACAATTAGTTGCTAACACATTTTCTAATCGTACACATTCCTCTTTAATTCCCATAAAGCTAACAAATGTCCGATACTTCAACAGAGTAATTTTCTTTATTTTCAGTAATCAATAAATAGTAAATCAATGTCGCGTACAGTTGAAAGGCCCCTCGCATTCCCCTCGTCGTTCCGGAACCTTCGAAAAAAGAAGAGACGTCCAAGGGCAAGTCTCTCTTGCTTCAACCGCCGTCGAGGCCCGCAATGTTTACATCGCGCCGATTGTGTTGATCGGCTCGCGAGCGACGACACTTTTTGCCCTTCGTATTAACAGTCGCGCACCTCGCGTACTCGATCTCATTCCATCAGCAGTAGCGGTGCGCGACGCGATCGTCACTTCCGTCTCGTATAATTGAAAGAAATGTATCTCATCGGTCAAAAGAGATACTCAATCGGCATCGCGTTGATTAACCGCACGGTCGAATCGCGAGTATCGGCATTAAAAGCGTGAGCGAGTGAAATCCGAAGAACTCCAGCAGCCGGGAAGCAGGACGCCGGCAACGATTCGTCACGTTTCCAGGTATGTGGAATCATTTATTATGCGGGGAGGTCTCCGATAACAGGACCGGACGTTTGACGAATTTTCCGGGAATAAGAAGTCGGAATTTCGTGCTCGGCATTCACGATCCGTCATCATCCGACTAGTAATCATGACTTTATGAATCTGCAATTACTCTCGTCAATCTCTGTCTGTCTATCTATTTATTGCGTTGTTGTATACAATAGATATTGATCCAGACAGAGACGGATAACGGTCCATGAACGCGAATCTCTAATTCATCATGTTCTCAATCAAACATTCTGAATAATTCCCAATTGTGTGAGTATACCGGTCTTGTGTACGAGGGTTGCCTTTTATATTTCGGGAATAGACAATCCAGGTGCTGCCATCTGACAACCGACGTCCTTAACGTAAAGTTCGACTTTTTGTCAGTATACTTACTCAGAACGTTTTGATGTCCATGCGCCATTTGTGTTGTTTATAGTGACATGAAAAATTGATGTCGGCCAAGAAGTGGAATTAAGTCGTGAACATTTCC
This sequence comes from Harpegnathos saltator, assembly GCF_003227715.2. Classification (NCBI taxonomy): domain Eukaryota; kingdom Metazoa; phylum Arthropoda; class Insecta; order Hymenoptera; family Formicidae; genus Harpegnathos; species Harpegnathos saltator. The sequence continues at coordinate 174,040 of NW_020230604.1, read as the reverse complement.
GTGCGATTATTTTTTATAACTTTCGACGTGGATTATCTCAACAACAGTGCATCGATGAACTTAATTCGACTTTTGGCGATGAAGCACCATCAAAAACCATTATATATCGATGGTATATGGAATTCAATCCGTGGCCGTAGTTCGCTTAGTGATGAATTTCGTGAAGGTTGTCCAAAATCGGTTGTTGTTCCAGAAAACATTGATGCTGTGCGTGAACTGATATTGCAAGATCGTCATGTGACTTATCGTGAGATTGAGGCATCCTTGGGCATTAGTAGGACCAGCATACATTCAATATTACATGAACATTTGGCTGTCAAAAAAATTGGTTCGCGATGGATCCCACATAATTTAACATCATCTCTCAAAAAAAGGCTCGTGTCGATTGGTCGAAAGAAATGCTCAAGAAATATGATTGCGTGCTTCAAGACACGTCTGTGATATTGTAACAGGTGACGAATCATGGATCTATGCGCATGAGCCCGAAAGTAAACAGCAGTCGACTGTATGGGTCTTTCAAGATGAGCCAAATCCAACAAAAGTTGTTCGCGCACGAAACACTTCGAAGCAAATGGTCGCCTGTTTTTTCGGAAAAACCGGACATGTGGCAACTGTACCATTAGTGCAATGTCGGACGGTCAATTCTGAATGGTACATGACCATTTGTTTGTCAGAAGTCTTCGGAAAAATAAGGGAAACCAACCGCCGAAGACGCATCATTCTCCACCAGGACAATGCGAGCTCTCATACATCGGCTCAAACAAGAGACTTTTTGAGAACTGAAAAAGTCGAATTGATGGGTCATCCGCCGTACAGCCCTGATTTGGCACCCAGTGACTTCTTTTTATTCCCGCAAATCAAAAATAAATTACGAGGTCAACGTTTTTCGACGCCTGAAGAAGCGGTTGATGCGTTCAAAATGCATGTTTTGGAGGTACCTCAATCGGAGTGGAAAAAGTGCTTCGAAAATTGGTTCAAGTGCATGCAAAAGTGTATTGATCTTCATTGAAGAATATTTTGAAAAACAATAAACCCATGTACGATGATTAATTTCCTTCTTTTGTTCTCTATTCCCGAAATATAAAAGGCAACCCTCGTAGAATATTCAACGTCATACCGCTTCTTAAATTGCGACCATTTTTGTTTTCGCTCAGCGCTTCTTTCAAGTCTGTTTACTCTCGTTACGGGATCTAAATTTGAATGTCCATTCGTAAAAGAGTATTTTCGAGAGCACACAACTGTTGTCTCCGCTTCTTGTTGTCATTCTTTTTCGTCAGCTCTTTCAAGAGCTCCAACTCCTATCTAGACTTTCAATGTCAATGAAGAAAAAAAACCGTAGCGAATATTCTCCACTCATACCGACCAAACATTCTTTCTCTACCGCAGCTTACCAACCAAGAACGCTAAATTTTTGTTCCAGACGTTGCGGGAAGCAAGTCCGGCGGACGTGGATGCCGCACCGGAGGATTTGATTCGGGCAGAGCAGGGTCGGCCGGGAGGTAAAGTTTACAAGTTTTTTTACACATCTGTGTTCAACCGTTTACAATCTTTGCCTTTGCAACTTGTTCCTCATCAACTCTCTTGAAAGCCTCAAGTCCCATTTAAATTTTCAATGTTGGAACAAAAATATAGAGATAAAAATTGCGTATCAAAATATTTCCGTATTTTCGATTCGTCCCGATCAAAGATATTCTCTCTCTACCGCAGATTATTAACCGCGAAAATTATTTTTCTGTTTCAGTTGTTGCGGAAAGCAACAGCAATCCGGCGGACGCGGATGCCGCACCGGAGGATCCAGTTCGGGCCAAGCAGAGTCGGCTTGAAGGTAAGTTTACAAGTTTTACTATAGTCCTTTGTTTGACTCTTGGCGATCTAGAGCTGGGATATAATTTCCGGCTCGACTTGAATTACGATCGCAGAGGGTAAACTACTCTTTTACTCGCCCGCGTTCGCTGGTCTGATCTGATGAGCGAATGTGAATTTTTTGTTACAGAGTTGAAGCGGAACGTGGCCGGCTCTGACTGCAAGTCGTTTCGGTGAGTAAATGCAAAATGAAAAGATAAACAAAATTCCGCATGACGGATGTGGAACTATGGGAGATAAAATATCGTTCGAGTCAATGCGAATTGCAAATAGATTTTGCATGTGTGTGTTTGTGACGTTGAAATACATTGCTCGAAACAATCAGGGGATTACTTGATCGATAGCCTGCATTACATAGGAGATTTAAAATACCGAATGATTCCCTTTTGATGTTCAGTCTGATCTGAATAACAGATATTCATATCTACAAACGCGATACGGCCATCAGCTGCTTTATTTTCATTTTTCAAGCGGGCCGCAGAATTATTTAACGACAATTATTTGACAATAGTCAATTGTCCGTTTAAAATATATTCATACGCATAAATGCCGAGACCGTTGGCTACTTTTCTTTTATTTCCAAAACAGACTGTAGAATTACTTGGCAATATTGTATTGTCATCACGATCCCTATTGTCTCGAGTAGCGTATAATGCGCGCAGAAATTGCGCCAGCGCACACTGAGCTTGAGGTATCCTCGCTTACGTGCCTTTGAATATTGCGACCGCGGTTATCAATATACGCGTTTTTACCTGCGCTGCCAACAAAGAAAGCTTAAATTCTCATTTCGCCAAAATGTCGCGAGCGTAAGCTTCGTCGTGACGGAACTATCATGCATGAAAACTTTGCCTCTCTCTCTCTCTCTCTCTCTCTCTCTCTCTCTCTCTCTCTCTCTCTCTCTCTCTCTCTCTCTCTCTCTCCCTCTCTCTCTCTCTCTCTCTCTCCCTCTCTCTCTCTCTTTGTGCTCCCTCGGAGTAACCGGTTTCTAATTGTCTAATCTTCCCTCGCATGCATTCGCGAATATTCTCGTAGATATCGATACTCCCACATTTTCGCAACTTTTTGGACGCGATCGCGAAAAGCGCCGTAAAAATCCGTAGTACGAATCGATAAATTTTCGCACGGTTCTTGCTCCTCGCCGATCGAGTTTATAGAGTCTGTTTCGCAACACGTAAAAAGTTTCCACCGATGTCGACGTAAAACGTTCGTTAATTGACGCAAATATCGCCGTTCTACGCCGTTAATACAAGTATCGACCGCGTCGCGGAAGTGTGGCGAAAGTGTATCAATCAACGTGGGACGCGCTGCAAGATGATAATGCTGCGCGACATGGAGAACGGCAGTGGACATGGGCGGATCTGGTTGGATGCAACGGGACATCATCGATATCATCATCGGTGAGCGTTTGACTCAATGCTCGCAGAGAGCTCTTTTATTTTTACATTGTGCATGCCGCAAATTTGCATTGACTTTTGTAACGAAAAATATATTCCATGAATTATTGCCATATATTATGGCCATATATTATTGCCATATATTATTGCCACATATTGCCATGTATTATCGCCATATATTATGGCTACTTGAAATCGCGCGAACAATCGAAAAAACTGAATTTGCCGATAATCGCAAAGGCGCACGGCAGACGTGTCATGGACGGTTGACAGCAGCCCGTCTCAGGGCTGCCCGATAACAATGCTGTTGTTGCAATTTAACTCTAAACCACAGCGGCCTCCAGTCGCAGGAAACTTTCTATCGCGGACTAACCCCTCGAGCGGAATGTTCCCGAGAAGCGTTCTTAACATAAACGCTGGTTATAAGCGATCTTGCCTCGTTAGGGCCTCATCGCGGCATCGTTGTCGCGGAAAATAAGGAGGAAAGGAATTCAACATCCGCACCGTTGTGAAAAGAACGGCGATGGCGTCTCTTCGCGAGTAAAATGTTAGGACCTTGCGAACGCGAGCGTTAAATTTCACCGCGGCTGCGAACGTCCCCCGACTAATATAGTTTCGGGGAAACTGAATCTTCGTAACTCGCGTTTGATCGTGCATTGAGACTCTATCGAGGGTGGGAGATTGAAGCGGGAGTTGATGATACAAGCGTGACAAAGTAGTCGCGCATTTTATGATCGCTCTTTAAAATGAGGGCGCTTCTTTCGTCGGTGACAAAGACGATGATAATGAAAGAAGAAATCAGAGCCTGCTCTGCCGGTGAGGTCGTAAAAACCGCATGGATTTTCCTTCCGTAGCCGCTCCCGCGGCTGTTTAATCCGCATTACGATCATTTTTGTGGATTAGTATAGGGAAAGTGACATCCGCGGATAATCTTTGTCCTCCGAACGAGATACGTCTCATAAAGTTTTCCAGCTCTTTTACGCAAGTTCGTTGCTCGTGCTTGATAAAAGATGTCCCGAGACGTGCCTATGAAAAATGTTGCACGTGGAGAATACTCAGCGCACGTACCATCTTGAAATGAAATACCGCGAAGGAAACTATTCTCGTTCCTTCAACTTGCACTTTACAAGTTTCGGGATCCATGAAAATTTCAACATCAGATACTGCTTGTTTGAGGGAGGTTTTTAGACATTCTCTGTGAGAACCTGAGAAGCGAGTATCGATTTTTTTCGAAAGATTCGAGATGCAAATCCAAATGTGTTATTTATACGCGTACGAGCGTACGACTGGCTGAAGCTTTTTTCGGGGGCGAGTTTTGTCGTTTCAAATCTCGCAAGAATCGTGTGAAGGAAGCTTGAGCTAATTACACGCTCACGCGAATGTGTGAAAACAACACATTCGAATTTGCAGCGACAACATAACGGGGATATTTAGCGAGCACTACCCTGAGTACTTCCGATTAGATTATATTTCTCGTCAGCCGTTGTACTCGTCGGCTAGTCCCATCTCTTTCGCCCGGGTGCCTCACCAGGGAAATTTTTCTGGTACGCTAAATCCCGTAAGACCATCAGTCTTTCAAGTATCTCGTCGGTGTATAAGGTTTATATTATCTGTACACACATATTTCGAAACATTTTCTTTGGATATTATATCAAACGGATTTTGCGTGTCACGTAATATATCCTTCAGACTACACGGACATTATTATTTTGATCATTTTGATTTCTTTGATATTCATTAAGAATTATCCAGAACGCAACTGCCATGATGTTGAACGACTCAATTGTCGTGTGAAATGTTCCGATTTTCACAGATTCATATAAAATTTTTCATTTTTCACTAATTCACAGAAATCTTTCACTTTTCATTACTTCACGCTAGGAAAAAGATTCACGGTCGCCGCCCTGAGCAGCTGCAACGCTTCTCCAATCATCTATGTCGGCGCGCTCCTACTCCTCAGATTTATGTCATTAATAACTCGATAATCATTGCGAATCTTGCAAAACGATATGGGACTTTTATGTTTGTCTCAACCCAATCTATCCTCACACCCTTCGGGTTGGCAGCTAATTACCGGACATTTCGTATGATCTTCGTGATATTAAATGATATAATATTATTTTATATATTATTTTTATAATATTCATGATATTTTATTATTTTAAATATTAAACGTCGAAATTTTCATTGGTCAGACGGTTACGCGTTACGGTTATGCAGAAAATATATGTGTCATGGAATTTCAAATTGTATGCGCCTAATACATCGTATGTTGGGATCGGATATTATCGAACTTATATATTACACTCCAGGGATTATTTTTTATTTATAATATTTATTCTAAATTCTTTAATATGAATAAACTAAAATGGCGCGCGCGTAGCGCGCGCTCGTAGTGCACTAGTGTTATATAAACGCGTAACACTGTACGAGACTGTGCTTGTCAAGTACGCTATTATGGTTGTAGCACGGACATAAACCGCCTGAAAGTGGATGTAGCACGGACTGTCACCACATGCAGGTTTTACCGTCGAAACCTGAAAGTGGATGTAGCATCGTAGTTCCCCTGTCAAAATGGATGCAGATGGCGCCCTTTCCCAGTGCGGAAAGTCGGTGTCGTCGAAAACGCCGTGTTGGCCACTCTCACGTTCCTCTCTGCGTAAACTATAGATTTTCAGTGCTGGCAGTGAATATCGGGACGCAACTCTAGAGTCTCTAGACTCTGCTTTAAACGCATCATTTTTTACTCGTAGTGATCGTACTGATATTAGCTACATTCAACATTCAAAGAAAGCTGCTTTGCAAGCAGCTGTTGTAAAATTCATAAATCTGATTGGTGCATGCTCGTGGATTCAGCAGCTTGATTGAAGAGCATTAGATTCGCCAATTAGCCAATCAGATTCACGAATTTTACAACAGTAATGAAGCAGCTCTTTCTGCTGAATGTAAGCATCGTTCCTTAGTATTTTGCGCGATCAATGGCAATGGCGATCGATTAATACGCTCTTCTCCGTTTCAGTAATGTCGATAATTCAACTCGAACTCCGAAGAACATCTTCATATTGCGCGATTGATTCCTCCCCCTATCCTATTCTTCCGGCCGACCGAATCAAAGGAACATCCGGAGTAGTCGGAGTACTCCGCATACGACAAATGGATGCGGTGAGAATGGATGCGAAATTCTCCGAAATGAATAGCTGCATTCAGAGTTACACACGCACGCATAGTTATACGCACGGACATTCGTGTCTGACTTTTCTTTCTCCCTTATGCAGGTCGTTTC
>NW_020230604.1:110000-162500 GCF_003227715.2 Harpegnathos saltator | reverse complement strand
ATGCGCTCTACTTTATACGTTTCGCGCGCATCGTGCGTGCATGCGTGTTTCGACCCGCTCGTTCGACCCGCGTTAACGACCGCCGCGCCGTCCGCGCACTTTGCTGCGGCCGGCCACCGATGCGAGCTGAATCGACTTAAATTCGTGGAAGAAGAAAGAATCGCGGCCGAGCGGTCACGCGGAGTTTTATCCGCAGGACTTTATTGTGTCCGGTCTCGGGATTATTTGCAGATTATGCGATTATATTATATATGGTAGCGGCTTTTTTATATGCGATTCGAAGGTACGCGCACGACGATCGCGCGAGCCTTTCCTTTCTTTCTTTTTAAATGCGGCTATATCGCGAGCATTATCGCGCCGCGCGGAATAATAAAATGGAAAGGGAAGTTGCAAATTGTGCTTTACAGTCTTCCTAGGGACGTTGTCGACGTGACAGTCACGAGGTGCTTTATTCGAGTATAAATTCTGTCGGCGGTCCTTCCCGACGACGCTTGGAATCGTTGCGTCTATATTACCGGCGCCTTTCTCGACGCAATTGCGTCGAATCAAATCGCGTCTCACCGCGTACATTTATTTCGCGATCATATCTTCCATTTCATCACGTTGCAGCCCGAGTATCGCGAAATAATCGCTCTGTCACGGTGTCGCTGGTGCATTTAATTCAACAGCTTACTCTGCGTTTGACAAATAACAATGTTCAACTTGTGCTGACATTAGCGTTTTAATGTTTGCGACACTTTCATTTTTACTGCAAACGTACATACGTCGGAAATTACGCGCGCATAAAAAGTAAATCTCGTTGAATGGTTACGCCATGTCGTTCAAGAACGAACGGATTTTAGCCTTTTCACGAGCCGCGTTGTCCAATTTTTGGACGTTCCACGAGGAATCGTCGTTGCGTTGTGCAGGAGATATCGGAGGGTGGAGCAGAGGGAGGGAAAAAATCGCTCGTTTCAATCGGACGGATGGGGTAAGAACGCGGACAATGGCAGCATTGTGCGTCCAATTTTTATAAGGATTCTCAAGACGTTCCATTGTGCGAAAATTGGGGGCTTACGCGTCGCGGGAATTGCGGAGGTGGAAAGGGATGGCGAAACGGGTTTCTGGATCGTAAGAGTGTAAAAGAATTGATCTTTCTACGGTTTCGTGCTCCCTCGAGATGGAAAAGCACTTGCGTCGCGCCGCTTCGTACATTCGATCTGTTCATCTGTAAATTCTCTCTCCCTCTCTCTCTCTCTCTCTCTCTCTCTCTCTCTCTCTCTCTCTCTCTCTCTCTCTCTCTCTCTCTCTCTCTCCCTCCCTCCCTCTCTCCCTCCCTCCCTCTCTCTCTCTCTCTCTCTCTCCCTCTCTCTCTCTCTCTCTCTCTTTCTCTCTCTCAACAATGCTAGGAACGAATAAGATGGACACTTTTCATAGACTTCTCTAATATACGGTTTTATCACAACTGCACCTTTGGTCGATCTCTGGAGTCAGAGTCCAAGTGTTTTAAAAAACGAGAATACTTAAAGTGAAAATGTCTATATTAAATGTCTATATTAAATAATAAAGCCGGCAATAAAAAATGAATTTTAATTAAATTAAATTATAGGAACATAAATAAAAACTCATATTTCTCAAATAATTCGGATTTTGCTTTAAAATGCTTGAACAATTGCTTAACAATGGCTTGAACGCCGTTGCACGCACAGAAAGTGTTGTCATAACACTGATACACAGATCACATGAAAAACCACACTGTTTTGTTCAAAAACACTCGCGATCAATCAATATTTGGACCGATTGAGATATAATCGTGGATCAGTGTTTTCAAATAATCGGTTAACTGGGAAGGTCTGAGCTCGACTTTCCCCTTTCGTCCTGAGATCTATAATCACGAGGGGAAGAAAATCCTTTCGAGGCTCGACAAAGCGCCGTCCAAAACGCCGCATGTCACTCCTGCGCCTAACAAAGCGCCATTGACGAGCCGCAGCCATGTAATATACAATTTCCCGAAATCTGGATTTTCCTGAAAGAATAGAGGGGGTCGAGATCGAGATTCTTTAAGGGTTCGCTGCTTTCGAAGCTTAAACGGGAGAGTTGGAGCTCACTAGACCTTAGCCTTGATAGCACACCTGTTGGGAAGATCTTTTTCATCAGCTGCCACAGACGGTCTTACGTGAACTTTCTCACGACGGACAATATTGTCCGTTGCACGAAGATCGCCCTGCTTTTTATGTCTCTTACAGTGCTCCTGATAACACAAAGATGAAATTGGGAAAGAAACAGAAAGAGATGTGAGAGAGGACCGCGCACTTTCTACATTTCTTCGAGCGAAATTCATTTGCTATGAATTGAGTCGTAAAGTGGAGGACAGCTGTGTCATCTGAATTTGAATAACCTTTCATATGGAAGAGTGGAGAGAGAATTCTTTACCTCGAATCATCGACTGAATATTTTCATTCGAAATTGAAGAGTGAATGACGTCATAGAAACAAATTCACTCTAATCGATTGAGACATTTGCTCATGTGAATTAAGAATTTATTTTAAGTTTAAGTTAACCCTTCATTCCGCACATTTTATAAATGATCATTAATAATTATTTTCATGTGTAGGATTGGTCAAGGAATACAGGAAAAATTTTTAAAAGATATTTCACTTATATTTTTTTTTTAAATAATATTTTTTGTCACTTTACATATCTGCAGAACTAGCGCAGACTGGTGGCCAATTCTTTTTTCCCGCTTAGAGCCACGACTATTCAAATAAGCAAAGCAATCGGCAATGTTAGGGCCAGAGCACAGACTTCTGCACAACGCATAAGAGAATCAACCAATCAGAGTTCTTCATTTCTGTCCTGAAGAGGGAAATGAAGAGAACTGATTGGTTTATTCTCTTATGTATTATGTATTATGTGTTATGCAAAAGCCTGTGCTCTTGCTCTTAAACTCTGACTGAGAGCAGAGAAAATCCAGTTCAAACTCTGTTTTGCGGATGTGCAAAGCAGCGCAATGAAGGGTTAAAAACACTTGTTTTCTCTCTCCCTCTCTCTCTCTCTCTCTCTCTCTCTCTCTCTCTCTCTCTCTCTCTCTCTCTCTCTCTCTCTCTCTCTCCCTCCCTCTCTCCCTCTCTCTCTCTCTCTCTCTCTCTCTCTCTCTCTCTCTCTCCCTCTCTCTCCCTCTCTCTTTCTTTCTGATTCCAAGTGACGGTATTTTCACTATGACTTTTGAATGAGACTTCATTTTAAAACATTTACAAATTATCAAAAATATCGTCGATTTTTTTAATACATTTAGAGGGACATTCTGGACATTTTCAATGTCCTTCAATTATTCTCGATTGTCGATAACGCCAATAGACACATTCAAATGTATTTTCATTATGCGCAAAGTGCGATAATTAAAAAATCGACAGGTAGCATAATGTTTTAAATATCTTCGAACGTGTCGGAGGATTGTCTCCCGATGCATGTTTCCCGAGAGAGGATTCTATCGAAGTGCAATATCTAACAAATAATTCGCGCAACGAGGGGTAAAACGTTAAAATAATGTCCGATCGTTAGAGGATACTTAATAATACGAACCATTAAGCGAGCGGATAGCCGTTGAAATTCTATAGTGCACAAAACACGAGGAAATGCCCGCGGTCAGAGCGACACCCACGCTCGAGCTCGAGCGTTAATTCGTTTCGCACTCCCGCTGGCTAGTACAATACACGACTATCTCGCAATAAAATGGCGCTGTTTGTTTTCCACCAGGGATTCGATAGTACGGATCGAATATTGGTTCCTCTCCGAGTAACTGAATAATAATAAAGCAAAACGGGAATGGTGCCGAATGGTCGCACGATGCTTTAAAGCGCCTCGAGATTTCACTCAGGTTACAACTCCAATGGTGTGTGTGCATATGTGCACGCGCATTTTCATCTCACTACTACGCCGTAAAAATTAATCCGATCGTTAAGGATCGTCGTAACTGTCAAAATATACGGCTCCATACAGCAATGCAAAAACCTTCCGGGGAAGTGCGTGAAATAATTAATTACCGTCGTGAAGACCGCTCGAACCGCTCGCATTAGAGATACATCGCATCCCGAGGCGGTCGTTTCTCTTCGTCAGTTAAGAGATAGCGATTGCATGTCTCCCATATGGATGGCATTCCTATTGGCTGGATGGATTCTTATGTAATGCTGGAACAATCGCAACTTTATGAACAACAGGCACATTTACGATTTATACGGTACAATGTATCAATATCGTGACATTAATAAAGTTTACTTTGATCGAAAATAAATCTCCCAGACGTGAAAGTTCGATTACTTTGTCCCTGTAAAATTTATTTATTTATTTATTTATCTAAAGGGAAACGTACCGTTACCTAAGAAAGGAAAAAGTGGGAGATGAAAAATAATTTCAAAGGATTAGAATTAATTATTAGAGAAGAAAAAACCGCGCGTTACATATTTTCTTTATAATTTATTTATTTTCTCTCTCTCTCTCTCTTTTTCCAAAGGTAGTGCTGAATGCATGTGGGGTGTGCTACTCTGTGGTCTAGGTGTTACGCTCTCTGACTACTGCCAGCGTTGAGTGCCGCTACTCGTACACTTGGAAGTCGAGAGTTTAGTTTATATAATCGTGCTATAACTTTAGATAAGTCTCGCAAACACGTACGCGCGCCAATAATCTCGAGAATCTCTTTCATATTTTCCCAACAGTCGCGTTTCCCCTTCTTTCCCCGAGCAAAGTGCACTTAAATCGTTATACTGTAATATACCTAGCTCCATTATATCTAACGATTTCCTGCGTTTATCTCATCGACGCCCGCTTCGGCCTCACGAGGACGATGTGCCGCGACATAATCCGATCTTTTTTGCTTAACTACGAAACGTTCCGATGGGCGGAGAAATCGATGATCCAGATCGAGATTACTAATGGAACCGCTTGGTCCGACCACTTGATCGGAATATCCGTGCATAATTCGGATAATCGAATCTACCAGGGTAGTTAAAACAAATTAGATCAGAGGGAGAGAACGAGAGAGAGAGAGAGAGAGAGAGAGAACCGAACAAAAACGTAATGAGTTCATGACCAGTCATCGCTGTTTTTTGTATCGTTACCATTCTCTTTTCAAAGCCGTAATTAAACAAATGTGCCATCGCTAAAAAATCCAAAATGCATCCTACTTTTCCTCGGAACCATGTCGTCGCTTTTGTCGTACACTTTAAGCCTGACAAGCGCCTTTTGGACACACTTTGATGTAATTTTTCCCATTAAAAATTACGCAACTAAGTTATGAAAACAATAGCAAAAGTAAAGGTAAAAGAAAAAAGTAAAGAACGATTGCAACTTGCGATTTAAGTGACATAAATTTAAAATCAACTTTTTGATGATATACGTCCAATAGACGTGTTATATTTAATACAGAAAAATGAATACATTATCGTCACGATCAAAGACACTAGATACCGCCGTTCGTTTATCTGCGAAGTCGATTGCGCGATTCGTTTGTCTGCACGCGGCAAGAATTTGTATTTCGTGCCTACCTCTTTCGAGACCGATTGCAAGCTATAAAGATGCGATGAATCTCGCGAAATCGTTACCGGGAAGGCGGTCTCGCGATCAATCGGTGCGGGTGCAGTGAGCGCGCCTAAGAGAGAGAGAGAGAGAGAGAGAGAGAGAGAGAGAGAGAGAGAGAGAGAGAGAGAGAGAGAGAGAGAGAGAGAGCCGGTATGAATCCCGCGCGAGAGGGAAGCGGCAGATCACAGACAGGAAATCGTGATAGCGGCCGCGGAGATTCCAGCCGACGTTATAACATTTCACGAACCGGAAATGCAATATGGCAGACCCGCACACGCGTGGGCAACCGCGTAAACGTTACTGCTACTACTACGTGCGACTCGACGTAAAAGCGGCTGCCGATGTTTCGCTCCTTGTCGTGAAATGAATAAAAGATGCTGCACATCGGCAGCAGCGCGCGTCACTTGTTCATTAACGCAAAACGCTGCGCTGCACCGCGCTCTTTAAGGGGACTTGGGTGTTAATGCGAGAATACTTTCAGAGAAGAAGCAAAAGAGGAGAGATATTGTGAGTAATTGATCGCGTTTCGACACATAGCGTGCCTCGACTGGGGTTCCAAGTTCGTGTGCAGCGAATAACGAAAACGTGTCCTGCTTTCATGAAGATGATACGTAGACACGCAATCTTGCAATGAGAGAAATAACGTCCATGTCATTCGGCGATTCTAGATGCTGTCTAGATGCTGTCTTAGAGCAGAATTCTACTAGCACGTTGACTGCCGCGCGTGTTTGCAACGAAATCTCCGTCAGGCCACGCGCGCCGCTGTACGAAGCGTGCGCTGCTGTCTCATGTTTGTTCATTTGTTTCTATCGATACATTCCTAAAGTCTTCACTTGTCACCTCGCTACTCTGCATGAACAGTTCGAATCTTTGTCGAGTACCGAGTGGTATAACTTAAAATCTCTGCCCTAATTCGTTTCAATATTGAGAAGAAAAATAGAAAAGTTAGTTCTTAGTAAGTCATATAGCAGTAAAGAAGAAACCTGTTACGATATTCGCACAAATTCGGATAGCAGCGATGAGGAAGAGATCAGATCGCCCAGAAAGAGAAATATAAATAGAATTAATTACATCGTCAGATTCTGATTCGGATATTGATAAATGCAATCTTAGTGATAGTGAATGTAATGAAGATACTATTGACGATATTTTACGAGAATTAGTCTTGGAAGAAGAAAGAAATGTTGATGATACCGAGGAAAGTACAATTCAACTTAGTGAAAAAAAAACAATAACTTTTTGTCCAAAATGTCCTGACCAACCTCAGCTTTACATAGATTGCTTTAATATTTTACACTCCAAATAATTTTTTTAATAAACCATTTTTATAATAATTCAATAGTTTTATTACATCCTGTGGAATATCTGTCCAAATATTTTCGAAAATCCTTTGTAAGTAGTCAAATAAGCGTCACCCGAATACGGGTACGATACGCGGCCCGATGAGAACTTTTGCTGTCACTCGAATACGGGTGACGCGGCGGTCAACGTGCTAGAGAAGGAAAAATGGAATGACCGTCAGTTAGATTCTTTTCACTTGTGTGAGGTGAATGCTCCAATTAATGATCAAGTAATCACGTCGTGAAAATAAATTAATAAATCAATAATATATGTCTTAAAGTTAAGTTGGTTTTATCGAAAACTTTTATTCAGCAACTTAATTGTCTTGTATTTTTACAATCTCTTTCCGTCTTATTCAGGAAAAACACAATATCATCATTAATTGTGACATTGATCCTTTGTAGAATGAATTCTTCCATTCTGAATCGTTAAGTGAACATTTTTATTTGTAACTATGCATATATTCAGAATAAGCCTCATATTTGAGTTTAACGTTCACTTTTAGAAATACCGCGTGGCTATATTTTCACAATGTCCGCTTCGAATGAGTTTGCGCTGATTTTCAGTTCGAAATTTCACTTCGAAAACATTAGCGAGTGGCCACGGGCAGGGCATTTTGCAAAGATATCAATGTAACGCGTCTTTTCTTCGTCGTACAACCAAGTTATTGACACGCTTCTCCTTCCAAGTACCAGCACAATCAATGCCGGAAATGAAAGTGCCCCGAATTCCCATACGCTGCAACGTAAAGACTAATAATCGGGCCTACTGTTTATGGCGGTTCGCAGCGGCGCCGCGGCGCTGCGAGAGAAGCCGGGAACATCGACGACGACGACGACGACGACGACGACGACGACGACGACGACGACCGACGACGACGACGACGACGACGACGACGACGACGACGACGACGACGACGACGACGACGACGACGACGACGACGACGACGACGACGACGACGACGACGACGACGACGGACGACGACGACGACGACGACGACGACGACGACGACGACCGACGACGACGACGACGACGACGACGACGACGACGACGACGACGACGACGACGACGACGACCGACGACGACGACGACGACGACGACGACGACGACGACGACGACGACGACGACGACGACGACGACGACGACGACGACGACGACGACGACGACGACGACGACGACGACGACGACGACGACGACGACGACGACGACGACGACGACGACGACGACGACGACGACGACGACGACGACGACGACGACGACGACGACGACGACGACGACGACGACGACGACGACGACGACGACGACGACGACGACGACGACGACGACGACGACGACGACGACGACGACGACGACGACGACGACGACGACGACGACGACGACGACGACGACGACGACGACGACGACGACGACGACGACGACGACGACGACGACGACGACGACGACGACGACGACGACGACGACGACGACGACGACGACGACGACGACGACGACGACGACGACGACGACGACGACGACGACGACGACGACGACGACGACGACGACGACGACGACGACGACGACGACGACGACGACGACGACGACGACGACGACGACGACGACGACGACGACGACGACGACGACGACGACGACGACGACGACGACGACGACGACGACGACGACGGACGACGACGGACGACGACGACGACGACGACGACGACGGACGGACGACGACGACGGACGACGGACGACGACGGACGACGGACGACGGACGACGACGACGACGACGACGGACGACGACGACGACGACGACCGGCGACGGCGACGACGACGACGACGACGGACGGCGACGGACGACGACGGACGACGGCGACGACGACCGACGGCGACGGGACGACGGCGACGGCGACGGACGACGACGACGACGGACGACGACGACGACGACGACGACGACGGCGACGGCGACGGCGACGCGACGGACGACGGACGACGGACGGCGACGGCGACGGCGACGGCGACGGACGGCGACGGCGACGACGACCGACGACCGACGACGACGACGACGACAACTGTGGTAGCGTGACGACGATAACCCAGAACGGGTGGCAAGCAGTGAGAGAGAGAGAGAGAGAGAGAGAGAGAGAGAGAGAGAGAGAGAGAGAGAGAGAGAGAGAGAGAGAGAGAGAGAGAGAGAGAGAGAGGCAGGCCTCCTTTGCTTGGTCTGGCCTTCCGACCGAGCAGAACGTGTTTGTTAAAGAGTTTCATTCAGCCGCGCGGCAAAGTTCACTCGCGCGGACACGTGTGCCTCGCGCCGTCAGACCGGCATTGTAAACGAGGGGATTTATGCCCTTTCGGCGACGCGCTCTTCGAAGGCTCGCTGATATGACGCGTTTCCTCCTAACTACGTAAACTCTCGGCAATGGAGGGATAAAAAAAAGTAGAACGGCAAGAAGAACATTTTGATCGAAAACAAGAGGGATACACACGATACGCGATACGCGGTGATCAGAGCCGAGAGAAAGGAGAAGGGGTTATCATCCGTCAAAGAGAAGCTCCGCAGAAATACGCAGAAAGCGTATCTTGCTCTCGCGGCGATAATGATGCATACACGATAACGCGGCGATTCGCATCACCTGCGCTACCCTTTCTAGAAACGTAATCATTCCCGATGACTTAGGTAGCATCCAAATGGTCTAGGAGTTTAGAAGCGTGCAAGAACTAAATTATGGACGTCCACTCGGCGATAGAAAGCGCGATAAGTCCGCGCAGGGATGCCCCTATTGTCACTGGCTCCCGGAGGGAATCAATCTAGCCGTCACGATCAGCAATCTCGCGTCCTAAAAGCGGAAGAATCGTCACTCGCGAGACATGCGGACACGAGCACGATCGATAACGCTAACGTCAATAAACGGGGGGTAGACGTGCGCGCGGGAGCGTGTCCTTTGTGTGTCTGAGCTCGAAAAGGATCGAAGAGAAGACGATACCTGAGCGTACGAAAACATCAAAATGTCAACAACAAACGTCACGTCTCTTCTTCATTGCGTACGGTCCGCTAAATGCGCAGATCTTATTTATCGATGTACGTCGCTTCCGCGTTACATTTACACGCACACACACATGAGCGAAAGATATTTCTTTCCTTCTTTATTTGGATCGTCTCGATCGCGTTCGCGATGGAATAATTCAGTACTACTTCGGTTCTTTGCTTCTCTTCTTTCTCTTCTTTTCCTCTTCTTCCTTTTCTCTTCTTCTCTTTTTTTATTTCCAAACAAAATTTTACCGCGAAACATTTGCACATGCACACACGCTCCTCTAAACAAATATGTATATTTTCTAATTTATACACGAAATTCTTGATGTAAAACCTTAATATCTCTGCTATATTTGAAAAGTCGAAATTCCGAACATGAAAGCATCATTATCGAATATATGTTCGACACGTACACGTACGCCTATTGTATAGCATCGACTGAGAAACTTCCTTGATACACGGCGGTTTAAAAACAGTTTACCCTGAGAGACTCAGGGAGAGAGAATCAGGCAGGGAGGGAATGCGGTCTTTCACGCCACGTTAGACGTGGCGACGGAAAACGGATTTGAATTAAAGCCATAGGCGCGTAGGTGGATGATTTAGCCGCATCGCGGCTTCCGTATTTTCCGACACAGGCCGCTATCGCGCCTTTTACGGAATAAAGCGTAGGGCCGTAGGGCCGAGGAGGACGAGATCGCGGCGATCTCTTCTGATATCTCACTTCGGCGCGCCTTTGCCGTCGTTGGAAGTCAACCTGAGTGTCCTCAACCTGAACACGAAACGAGAAAAGATGAGCTCTCGCGTGGGCGTAAGGATCGAGTAGCTGCACGCGTGCGGTTTACTTCACGTTACTAGACGCCCTCCCCCCCACCCCCACCCCCCCCTCCATTAAGAACCGTTTAATAAATTCACGGCAGACAGGGCAAGTGCGTCTAAGGGATGAAATATCATTCGTATCATTGAATTTGCTTCCTCGTAGGATCCGCGGAGGATCAGGCTCTTTGATGCGCGGCTGATATGATTGTCACGTTACTCGAATCTAGGTTTTCTTGTTTTATATATATTCTCCGACTTCTAACAAAACTAAATTGCCAATGGTTGCAGTTGAAATAAAACTTAACTGTCACTTAACCGAATGGGGGGAGCTCCCATAATTTCTTTTCTCTTTTTCTTCGGGAAGCATTGTACGCGCAATTTAATAAAGCAACTTAAAGATATTTCAAATCCTTCCGACAACACGACAACATTGTGTTGACTTAGCCAAAGACCTAATTTTATTAATTCATCTTCGTAATGATGTTACTTGGTAACTATTTGGGACCTATTCACCGTATTCCAATTGCAATAGGATTAACAATGTTTTCTCTCACGATGTGAGGGCATTGCCCTTCGTTATTATTATTATTATTCGCGCACAATTCATTTGGAAAACATTAACAAGCGATGACTTATGATGATTCTCGATCGGTGAACGAAGGCTAAAACGGCTAAATAAGTGATTTCGCATATCGCTATTTCTCTATTCTATAATATAGGATGAGCGTCACAGCGGTATCATATACCGCTGATCGTGCTCGAATATCCTCAATGAATGTTTCGGGACTCGATATGATATCTCGAGCAGGTGATTCTTCTCATTGATAAAAGGGGCTTCGTAAAAGGGGCCTGCGTCACAAGCGAGCGTCCGAGAGGCCGAAGAAAGGCTTCTTCACCATCTTCACGTCCGTCAAAACGTACACCGAGTCACAAGAGCGGACGATGAGGACCCATTGTTGCCGGGGCTTCGAGAGTCTCCCTTTCGCCATGTCCGAGGGCGGAAGAGCGGCCTCGAAGATCGCTCGAAGATCGTTAAGCGGATTCATTCAACGGGGATCGCTTCTCCGTTCGAACAAAAATGTTTGCCGTCCGTAGAACAAAAGTCGACGCCGTGCAGTGCGCACATGCGCGGGATGTTTGCCGCATCTCGATTCCTCGTTGATTCGCGAGCAAGCACGTACCTTCTCGAGGTACAATTGCCTCGTGATCAAGAAAGCCTCAGACAACGATCGAGAAAGGCGCGAAACCGAATCTTCCATATGGAGATTGAGCTTGTCGCAGGAAAATGTGGAGGCATCGCGAAGTTATCGCGCAAAGAATAACACGAGACTGGAATAAACGGACGGGTTAAAACCGCGGAGAACGCGGAGAAATGTTTTCATTGGCTATGATTTATCATTTGTCTGACCGCACGAGCGCGGGTGGCAAGACGAACCAGGGCATTTTTGTCCGAGATGGGAATTAATGGACGAGAAAGCATCTAACGGTCGTGAAAGCAGATGTCGCGATGGTAATTGGTGTTAAAAGACACACGCGCGCGCGCGCGCGCGCGTGCGCATGGGGATCCTCAGCTCTCCATTGCTTCTGTCAGCTGTAAATTTGAACTAATCATGAGCTAAGCAGTCGCTGCGCGCTCTCTTGCTGCTGCAGATCTGACAGGTTTACCCAAACGGAAAGGAGCAATCTCCACGCACGACTGCTCGCGTCTCGAGTGCCATTCGGACTTTAACGCGCGTGAAAAAGACTCAGCTCGTTTTCGAGCTTCATTCGACACTTGACGCCACCTTCCCTATCTTTTCGCGCGAGCGACCTTTGCTTCAGACAGATCTTACTCGATGAATGAAGGAATGATCTTCTTCGATTCCCAGCTCGAGAGTTGAATTTCATTTGGAATTGAACGTTCGCGCTTGAATTGTCCATGAATTGTTTCAAATTGAATTAGTATTTAGAGTTCTCCGTCTCGAGTTTAATTCTTCCACGATGAAAATTTAGCGATTCTTCTCAACGATCGGTCATATTCCGAAAGCCTCGTATTTGTATGCGGGACGAATCAACGGATTGATTCTTGCCATTGATGACTCGGAGAGTTCGCTGCTTAACGATCCCCCTCGATCGCTTCTCCAATAATGAAATTCCACGGTGACGTTATCGGGTAGGAAATGAGCTACGTGATCGTCATACTGGTTCTGAGACTGGCAAGCTAGCGAGATGTCGAACGTCCTTCCGAGGTTGTCGCCGATCGTACATACACGCGAATCGGCGGGAATAAGATTCGTGACGGAATCTATCCTGCCTGTCATTGTTTGATTCGCTCGCCGACAAGACAATGAAAGGGCGGAGGAGAGAGATTACTTTCATTCGGTCGACGCGATTCTCACAGGACTCTTTGTCCGCGACGAGTACTTCTTGCTCCTTTCTCTTTCCATCTTCTCTTTTCCTTTTCTCCTTTCTTTCTTTCTATTTTTAATTCGTCCATCGCATAGCTCTTGGAATGAACGTCGTCTCTCCTCGTTGTACCTCGTTGTACTCAATATTGGGAGAAGGAACGAAGGAGGAGATTTCTTTGTTTTACGTACGGAGAACGAGCGAAAGCTAAATCGGCGGCTTGGAGCGTGACGTATGTGGACGAGCCGTTTGTTTCGCTTTTGTGCCGTTGGTGTCTCTCGTCTAGCGGTGTATGTGACATTGCAAGGAATTGCCTGTTCTTCATACCTGCACTGCTGAACTGATTGCGATAAGTTAGAGTGAGAAAAAATATAGTTGTCTCGTTTTAACTTATCGCACTAGTTTAGCAGTACTAATGCAGCTAGTAAAGAACAGACCCAAGTTTTCTTTCTTCACAGTCATTTGTCCGGAATAGTCCGCATGCGTTCTACATGATCGATTCTAAATTAAATCGCCGATTAATTCGACGTACTCAAAAAGAATGAGTGGCGCCGTGCGCTTCTCTCTCTTCTTCGGCATGGCGCTGCGTGCAGGATGCCCGTCGATCGAGATCAACCCGAGCCCCGCGGCGCAGCGGTACGGTTGATTGAATATATCACACGGGCGGACAAACGAAACGATAGTATAAGTAGGAATGTATTACCGAATTACCCGGGCACGAACGGCTAGACTTACGCATTACGCGCAAATAAAAGCACTGCAAGAACTATTCAACTTTCTTATTCTCTCTTCTCGCGCGCGGTAGAGAGAGGCAAATTCCTATTAAAAATAGAATGATATTTAAATCGACGCTACCGCGAGTTCGGACACATTACGATCCGCGTTACGTGCGCGTATCATTAAATTCAGATTGTACCATATAATAGGATTAATAATGCTACATATACAAGGACGATTACATCACGAAGTAGAAACACGTACATCAAGTCATCGCGTTGCTTGTCGAGGCTTGGCACGAAATGAACGCGAAGCTGCGAGAGAGAGAGAGAGAGAGAGAGAGAGAGAGAGAGAGAGAGAGAAAAAGGGCCATGAGAAAGATATTTCAGCGGGATGACATCTGCGTATTTTTATATCACGGACTGCCGAGAGATAAACGCGCGTCGAACCCTTTGAGCCCGTAGTGGGGCATAAAGTATCCTCCGCAGGATCGTAAAGCATGTGATATCATCTTCCTGGCCGACCGCCAGTTGCTGGCTTTTGTCTCTTGGCGAACTGTGTCGTGGCATTGTCTTCCGACCGTTCTTTATGGGCCCGGAATCTTCCAGCGTGTGCTGGAATAGCCCAAGAAACCAAAGATCGGCCGTATATATCTTTTTTTATTTACCAGATTGTTCCTCGTTTCGCGAGTTCGATTCGAGCGGAAAAGGTTGCACGTTCCCTCGCTTCCTCCCTCTCCCTCACCTACCCTTCTATTCCCTCGATTGTCGATCCTTTTCTGTTATTTTTGTATTATGTACTCCGCGAGAGAGGTTTACACATATTTGACGAAGAAGTCTCTCCTAAATCTACTTCCGGTAGATCGTTTCGCGCGTCCGGGTGAATTAACGGAAATAAGTCTCGGAATCTCGATCCCGGATCCCATACTTGTCAAATCCTCAGCACGAATAGCGCAACGTCGCGAGCACAGAAATCGATCGCCGCACACTACCACCCCGCACGAGTCCTGAGATTGCCGATTCGATCGATTCAAATTTATTTTATTCGCCGTCAAGGCACGATAATACTGCAGGCGCCTCTATTAGGACGATGCGCGCATACGAGATGCATGCCCGCGCGTTCAGCACCTCCTTGTAAAGAATATTTAATTCTTTACGCGGGAAAGGCGTTATCTCAAGAAGCTTCATCTAGCTTCGCTAGCTTCGCCGCGGCGATATCGGCGGAAATTCACATTGCATGCGGAAATTATGCGCTCTCTCTCGAAAGAGCGACGCCGATCCGGGATAGCATCTGAAAGTTAAATTCTCACCTTGAGAATTCAACGATGCGGCGCATTGCACTCGCACGCACGCACGCACGCACGCACGCACGCACGCACGCACGCACGCACGCACGTACGTACGTACGTACGTACGTACGTACGTATATGCGCGCGCGTGTGTCCACGCGCTGCATTCAGATGCGTCCGCTGTGTCCGCGCGGCCCTTCGTTCGGCGCGCTTCCATCAATCCGCCTTGACATGCAAATAATTCGTGGAAAAAATCGTCCGGGCATGCGGCACAGACGTTACAATTAATCACGCGGCCGTGGCCGCGACGCCGCGCGTCCGGCTACCGGAGTTACAATTTGTTACAGCTGACAGGCTGGAGCCGCGCGGCTCCGAGCGCGTTGACAATGCGCGGCTTTTTTCCCTACACTTCGCGTTGTCGACGTTGCCGTTCGTTGTCTGTCCGTCTGACTCGACCTGACGTTACCGAGGGATGTCGACCGTCGGATCGATCTCCTCCAAACGTCTCTCGCACCGCTCCAAAAAGAAAGCGTGAAAAAGAAGCAGGAAAGAAAAAAGGGAGAATCCTCGACCGGGTGATTCCTCACCGGGTACGACGCGGCACGTCGATCTTATCGCAGTGTTAAGCAAGATTTAAAATTTCCGAAAAAAACGAGCCTCTCTAAGTATACTCTCTAAATTTCTCCCAGTGAAATTCCACTCGCAAAGCAGAGTGGCTGCCGAGTCACTGGAATGGCGAGCGACTTGCTGTTTCATGTAGAATGAAAAATGAATCCAGATAAAGTAAGTATTTTCGTAAGAAAAAAGTAAGAAGAAAGAAGACAAGGGGGAGCGATATATTGATGTTGATATTATATTAATATTACGTGTAGGGTAAGTTCGTCAATGTTTCTCATGATAGGAAACCTAAAATATTTACAGTTATCATTAATACCTTTCTTTTTCCTTTTTTTTCGAGTATTCGAGCAAATTTTCACTCGTCCTCAGTCAGAGATTTCCACAGATGAGCAATCCACAGTTTTGTCTCTATGCGTTGTTTGATCCTTCACCAAAGCACCATGCAGTTTCGCTTGCGATGCGAGAACGTTATGTACGAAACAGTAACCTTATTGCCGTTCATTTACATCGCACATCGTGCAGTCTCCTGGTGGTTGAGTTGAGGCTCTTACGCTGCGCAAGATGCGAGGGCGAACTGCTGGTGCATACATGTGCATCGACGTGCATCCTATGGGTACGCAACGTTGACCCGGACATGGATCCGACTACCTATGGTCCGCGGACCATGGTAGGCGTAGGCGTTCGTACCGCAACTCGAGTGTGTTGCGTTAAAAAAATAAGAACGAGTTTGCTGTGTGAAACCTACGGACGCTGAAAAAGCGTTTGTATTAGAAATCGAAATTGGACTCGTTCTCCGTCTCTCATCTCGCAGCGACACTCTGTAAGTAAAGATTTTCAGTGAGAAGAATCAGGTGTCTCTTCACGCGTCAGTCTTGTCACTCTTTTCAAAGAAGCTTCATATTTTCTTTCGCGTATCGTCGCGTGGAAAATCTCAACTTTGAAAATTTCAACTTTCTCCAGTGTCAGATTGAGAATCGGTCCATTAATCAGCGCCCCAGCGCGGTCAGTCGCAATAAGTTAAATATTGATTCAACCCCCCACGTACGTTCCCGTTCGCCATGAATATATTGCGTGCGCTCCGGTGCGCGTCGATCAAGATTAATGTATCTATATGCGCCGATAGTGCGATCGGCGCCTTAATGCGCCGCACGCTGTGCGTGAATGCACACGGGGATGAAGATAAATATTTGTACTGACGAGTCAAAACTCGCGGCAACCGCAATCAGACGTCTATTAGTTTGCGATGACTTCGTACGACCGGCCGAGGTTACTCTCCTTTCTCTCATTCTATCGGGCATCTCCTATTCTCTTCATTTTACTCTCCCTCCTTCCTCTCTCTCTCTCTCTCTCTCTCTCTCTCTCTCTCTCTCTCTCACTCTCGATGCAGCGAAGGTCTCGGGACTAGGTATCCTATTCAAATGTAAATCAATGTCACCTCTAGCGAAGGTTCGTAGCGAATGTCCCGACGTTTCACGATCGACACTTTTTCCGTGAGTGAGGGTATTCACCGCAAAAGATAAAACGTTAAAAAGATAAAAGATAAAAGATAAAAGATAAAAAGATCACGTGTCATCGCGATCGTATGTGGCAACGCGTATTCGCATTCGTCTTAGCTTTCTTCAATGATCGTATCGACGGCGCGTTGCTGCTTGCTAAAAAAATATGTTTACTGTCACATAAATTTAACATAATTCTGTACGTCAGAATTGCTTGAAAAATCTCAAGTGAGAGATCGAGAAATTAATCCACATAGAAATTATTTATTACAAATTCGCAGAAATTACAATTTCTCGGGAAAAGCCAGGATTTGATTTTTTCGAATGCTCTATTTATTAAATAGTCACACATAGAATTTAATCGAGATGAAATTTAATGTGCAACATAATTATGATTTTATCCCGCCGTCGACCGAAAGATTCAACGGAAATACCACTCTCGATTTGAAGTCGAGCATCACGGCGTTGATTCGAATCGATTAAACAGCAGGATAAGGGAATCACCCCAGTCTCCTTCTCTTCCCACGGCTGGCATAATACTAATAGATGGGACGTTACTTTCTCGTTCGTGAGAAGGAGAGAGAATATATCTAACACATTCGAATTTATCAAAATTATTTTTATACCTGCTCGGCGCAGCATGACGTCATGCGTCACGGCGCTCCGGCTGATCCGTCATTACGAGATTTGCATATGCCGATCAGTCAGCGATAGAGATTCTGGTTCCTCCCTTTTTTTCGAAAAGAGATTTGCATACTTGTGTGTCTTTCGATCATCGACTATCGTTTGAGGGTTGCGAGAGAAAAAAGATAATGCGCACAATACCGCGAATCCGTTACGGTTCCCAGTGTAAAGAACAGAGTCGGCAGAATTTTCTCTCTATTTTTATATCATCTATAACTACGCGTCTTTATCATTGAGATGAAGCGATAATAAGATAATACAGGTAGCATGCTTTTACGGCAGACGAAAGAGAAAGTGATTACGTGCTACGTATTACGCGCAAAAGTGCAATTTATGTTTAAACTTATTGCAATTTTATGGCATATCAGTGATGCACGTCTGCGCAAAAAAAGGAAAAAAACGTTCCGTTACGAGAGCATTAACGGCCGTGTAAAATGATCTCCGGTGCTCTCTCTCTCTCTCTCTCTCTCTCTCTCTCTCTCTCTCTCTCTCTCTCTCTCTCTCTCTCTCTCTCTCTCTCTCTCTCTCTCTCTCTCTCTCTCCTCTCTCCCTCTCTCCTCTCTCTCTCTCTCTCTCTCTCTCTCTCTCTCTCTCTCTCTCTCTCTCTCTCCCTCTCCCTCTCCCTCCCCCTCCCTCCCTCCCTCCCTCCCTCCCTCCCTCTCCCTCTCTTCCCCTCTCCCTCTCTCCTCGATTCATATCGTGGTATGCAGCGTCAGGGACCACTACAAATTTCTCGATTAATTCACCTCGAAATCGATAGCGTTTTTTGCGCCCTATAGCATCAGGGACGATCATAATTTCGTGCTCGCTGCTGCGGCTGTGGATTGTGCTTGTTCATCCTTTAGTTTCGTCTACTCAAGATGTGTGTGTGTGTGTGTGTGTGTGTGTGTACAAACAAGAAATTATATTTTCTTCGAGAAATACAACAAATTAAGACCAATAGTTGTCACCGTTTTCACGCAATAATTGATTACAGCTATTAAATTGACAGATATACATCCGATGATTTTACGAAAGCTGTTAATTTTTTTAAAACACGAAGAATGTAAACGATATAATTTTTGATAATTTTTGTCAAATAAATTTAATTATTCGTAAAATTATCAGAAGACCATCGATAAGAAATATTGACATCGTCACAATTATCACCGTTATCACCATTATTGCGCGTGTAGAATACATCTCGAGTGTACAGAATGCGTCCCTGAGTACAGTTTGCAACTTCGTCGTCCGCCGGTGGTCTCCATGATCGTCAACGGTGGTGTCCGTTCCCATGTAATCGTGATGTCACGTTATCAGATGAGGCACGAGACAAGATGATCGGAGAAAAAGTTCACGCGCGAGAGAGTTTGCAAGTAAGCGCGGTAAACAGCCCCCCCTCCCCTCCTCTCCTCTCCCCTCTTTTGGACGCGTTCCACTGAAAAATAACTTGACCTTAAAACTGTTCGCGCGCCTTGTTCACGATACAGAGTGGCAGTTCGCGAGACAGTAGAAAACACGCTAGTGCGACACACGACTGATGACGGGACGTATTTCTCGCGACATGTATTTTCGCGCGCCTGTACGTGTACCAAAGCGTTATTCGTGGTTTGTCAAAAGCCAATTTTTCACCGAAAAGCTTTGGTAGCGAACATACCGAATCTCGTGACATAGCTTCCTTCGTGACTGATTTCGAGCGGACGATTTATACGATCGATTTCTCGACGTCCGAACGACGTCGTGCCAACTCCCTGATGACGCGGGATAACGGAAAGGAAGGGCAAATATCGGTGATAAATAAATCGCCGGTTTCCCCTGTCGCGTGAAACTCGCAGCGTACGTCGTGCCGTGTAGTACGACGTACGACGATACTTCCCGTCGCGTGGGTCCGCTGCATACACGACGTCAGGAGCCGCGAGCGATTCACACGGGCGAAGTTCTCTCTCTCTCTCTCTCTCTCTCTCTCTCTCTCTCTCTCTCTCTCTCTCTCTCTCTCTCTACTACGCGGTGCGAATGAATGAAATTGCGTAAATATTTATGGAACGTCGAGACGCGCTGAACGTGAGAAGCTGTCGCGGGCGGATGCCGCGCGTATTGCTCCTTTTGTCACTCGTTTACGACACGATTACAACCGTGTTGACGACCGCGAGACCCCTGCTGGCCCGCTTAGATCTCTAGAGAAACTGCCGCGCCGAATCACAGGCAGGCAATAAGAAAGGTTGCAATTCCGATACGATCGTAACGGACAGACAGCTGCTTTCTTAAGCATAACTTTCTTTTTTGGATCCTTCCGACTCTTCTGTTTGACGTTTAATAACATGGACATTGTTGTTAGTGACGTTAGGGAAAAAAAGAGACGAACGCGACTCGCACTTTGCGACTCTTCCTCTGTAATAATCTAGAGTCTCTACTTCCTCTGTAATAATCTAGAGTCTCTACTTCTCGTATCTAACATTTTATCGTAAATAATATATAGTACAAACTGCTTTTATCATACTAGCTTTATTATATTATGTGACCGTTACGTTGTGTTAGTTTCTCTCTCTCTCTCTCTCTCTCTCTCTCTCTCTCTCTCGCTGTGTGATGTAACAGAAATATGGTTTTGCCACGACAAAGAAAAGATTTGCGCTACATGGGATTAACTTGCTACTTTAACATCGTTTCTCCCTAAGCTTCGGCGTTCGCTCCCTCCACGTATCAGCATTAAGAAATCTCGTTTTGATTATGCACGGAGTACGAGATTACTCGCGCTTGTCTGTCAAAAGACAGGGAGCCCATTTAAAATCGCTCGAGAAACAGCGCGCGAGCCGAGCGTCTCGTGACGGCCGCGAGGCACGCCGTGAGATATTACGGGATAGATCATCTCCCCAGGCACGCCGTCATTATTTCTGCTGACCTCTGCACCTGAACGCGATCCTTTCTGCATGAGCAAAGTACGTAATTTACGGGTCTCGCGTTTCTCGAACCAGCGAGGGATTTACTGCGTTGGGCGCCCGAGGTCACCCTAGCGGGGTTCCCTCTGGAAGGATACCCTTCCCTTCCTTTTTCTCTCTCTC
Source organism: Harpegnathos saltator (assembly GCF_003227715.2). Lineage (NCBI taxonomy): Eukaryota > Metazoa > Arthropoda > Insecta > Hymenoptera > Formicidae > Harpegnathos > Harpegnathos saltator. Next base: position 141,560 of record NW_020230604.1, on the reverse strand, counting down.
TCTCTCTCTCTCTCTCTCTCTCTCTCTCTCTCTCTCTCTCTCTCTCTCCTTTTCTTTCTTTTCTTTCGCCACGTGCAGACCTTTGTTCGAAAGAAAATCTGACAAAATGTCAAAATTAGTACATATGATAAATATGAGATGTGAGAAAAATCTGACATGAGAGGAGATCCCTTAAGCGAGGACAGAACGACTGGCACACTTTTTACATTAAAATTAGGCTCCAGTATTTAGGATATGAAATATGAATGGATGGAATATTTGTTATAATATTTAGCGAAAAATTATACACTACCAAAGTACTCATTTTATATAATTAATTTCATCAATTTATACAGTTTTTTTATAAATAAAGTAGAAAGAGAAAGAAAGAGAGAGAGAGAGAGAGAGAGAGGGGGGGGGGAAGAAGAAAAGGCGAGGAGGAAAAAGAGAGAGAATGATTTCAATTATATAAAGTTTTATAGTATACACTTATATTTTGAAGTACGCATCAGTACTTACCAGACGAATATTATGGAAAATTACAACTCTGCCGTCTTCCATCTCTGTATTTCTTTCGGAATTCTGAACAAAATACAAAGTTACGAAGAGAAAAGAACGCAAGTCAAAGAGGAAGCATGTAAGCGGCATCATGTTTGTGGATTATCTACATGGGAGATTATCACCTGTGCTAGAAAATTACTCGTACAAATTGTCGGGATATTATCTTCTCGGATTATAATCGATGTACCGAGAAGGTCGCTACGGTACCTTCCACGCCGCTCACTGCGTACGAATATTAACAAATTGATCAACACTTCCCTGGTTACGGCATTCAAATCCTTCACGATATTTGAACGAAAAATATTTCTTCTTCTTACATCCAATTATCCGATCAATAAAATTATACACATATCGTCATATACCGTCATATATCATATATACATATCGTTGCATTAATTCACATATGTGTCAAGTATCTCCCTTTTTATTCTTTCTGCTTGGAAAGAAGAGAGTCTGGCTCGCTTTGTAATAACCTTGTAAATAACGATTCATTGTGGAATATTATTAATATGTTTTAGAGAAAGTTTATAACATATTCGCAATGTAACAAAACGAAGAGTGATCTGCGTTTCTCCTTGCAAGATTATAAGCATTCAAACGCTTCTCCGGAAAAGAAAGAAATCCTCTTATCGACTCGTACTCGATGTGTCCGTGAACTAATGCATCGATGTCAATACCTTGAAAGCAACCAGTGACATTTTATGACTTGTAAGTAGAGGGAAGAAATATGTGATGAAATGTGTATGATGTTCGACTGAATCTTCGATTTGTCCAGATTCTCGAACACGAGAAAACTCGAAGCAAGATCGAAGATCATCAAACCTAACGTGCCCTTCGATTTCTCCCGAATTCCTCGTGTTTTCGATTTTTCGGCCGTCGGATCTGGCAGCGATTAGCCTATTAGGTGCGTAAGCGCTCATCGCCCTCTAACTTACGATCATTAAATGACCATCACGAGACGCGGCACGTTTCCGTCCAATCGATCATTAAAGCGCGATAACACGCAGTGCGCGTTATCGCGCGAGAGTAGTCCCGTCATGATTCCGTTCGAGAGGCTATGGTCCTGCCGCAGCATGCCTGCTATACGATCATCCGCGAGGATCACCGAAGTCGAGCGGTATTTCACGCGAGAATTTCACAGGAGTGCGCTCTTGTTTGGAAAGGGGTTGGAAAGGGGTCCTTCCACGGGTGCATCTTCTGAGTCCTCCCTCTCTTCTCGTATCCGTGTACAACTTGGACGAACGACAGGGAGACAAAAAGTCCCCCCCTCCTCCTCATACTCCACCGCCGCCGGACTCCCAATGGACTCGGGACGGCAGGTGGCCAGGTCGTCTCACGAGGGCTCCATCCGTGGCTCGAGCAGCGCAGGATGAGAATCCCGACGGACACGCGTGCACCATGAGATGGAAAGGTAGATTGCACGGCCGGGGCCCGTTCTCCTTGCTCGCCTCTTCCTCATTGCCATCTTCGTCCCCGAGCGCGGCTCTGTCTCTACGGCTCTACCTCCTTCACGAGCCAGGATTTTTTCTCTGTCGGCCCTCTCCACCCTACCGTACGCTTTCCTCTCTCTCTCTCTCTCTCTCTCTCTCTCTCTCTCTCTCTCTCTCTGTTTTCTCATTTCCTCTCTTCCTCTCTCCCTCCCTCCCGCTCTGTCACTATCTCTCTTCTTCAGCGCTTCCGTTAATCTCGTCGTACCTTCTCTCGAGATCCCCTCCATGTGGTGAAGAACGTTTTATTTATCAAGACTTGTATTACAAATTAAGTGGATTAGGAGGGGTGAGCGAGAAAAGAAAAAGAGGAACAGGAGGAGGAGAAGAGAAAGAGAAGGTATCAATGAATTTATACGCTGGCTCTCATAAAATTCTGATAACATCGCTGCGCCGCATCGTTTTTTCTTTTTTTTTAGATTACGTGCGCAGCGAATCACATCGTATGTGTAAAACTCGTGTAGAGAGAGAGAGAGAGAGAGAGAGAGAGAGAGAGAGAGAGAGAGAGAGAGAGAGAGAGAGAGAGAGAGAGAGAGGTCGACGTCCGACTGCCTCACTTATTACGACACGCGTGTATCACCTATATACACGATATCAGGAGGGTATCTCTCCTCCGATAGTGTTTTCCATCCAAATCGCTCGACGAGTTGATCAAATTCGTGATGAATTTCGTAGAAATTGACGTTAACCAGCGGGGGTGACACATCGGCGGATTTTGGGCTGCAGGCGAAATAAAAGAATATACGATCGCACCGACGGCGAAAGCCGTAATTGGTCGTCCACGTGTTGCCCATTCCGTCGTCGTGCCCGTAATTCGTGCTCGAGTTTACGCCGATCGTATATCTCGCGGTTTCGTGGGGGACCCGGCCGGGAGAGATAATGGTCCGAGTCCGGAGCGCGCGTTCGAGCGGTATCGTTACCGATCGTGTAACCATAATTTCGCGACTGTAAATCACGACAGGTGCCTACGTCTTTAGAACCCTGTAATTCAAGCCGAGAGGTGTCCCGCGACTCGCACTCCCCCTTAACGCGCTCAACGACTCTGCTGGCCTCTCCCTCCCTCACACCCCCTGAATCCTTCCTCATGCTCACCCCTCCCCCCCCCTGCCCCAAGTCCTTCTTTCAGTCGGAGAGAAGAGCGTATATTATATGCCGCCTTACGCGCGCGCGGCTTTACGAGAAAGTAATTCTCGCGCCGTGAAAAGTCGCCCGCGTGCTCTTTCGTCGGCGCGCGGCGCGCGGCGCGCGGCGCGCGGCGCGCAGCGCGCGGCGCACGGGCCGCGAGATAAATCAGCCGGGCTTTTTTGCGCGGCGCGCAAAACGTACGACGCGCGTTGTACGTGGCCTTTACAATGCTGTAACTCTTGCCCCGTGTACGCGGCTCTGACGCGCTTCGCCTTTCCTGCGGAACGCCAATTGTAGAAACTCAGGCCAGGAGAAATATCGTCGGGCCCGGCCGGGGCGACGCTAGGCATCGCGTAATGTCGTCGGAATATTGCGAGAACGCTAGCGCGCGTGTCATTTTCCTCTCACATACTTATACTTACGCAATATCGTTCGCTTGTGCACCACAAGTTAACGTATTATTAAGTGAATTATCTTGTTGCAGGCACGCGCGCACGCACACACACACACACACACACACACACATGTATTTCCTCATTTCGCGGTTAGCTAAACAAGATGTCCGCTAGGAAATTCTGTCATCGAGGTATCGTGATCTTTTTGCGAATGAACAGCGAATGGCTACACGTATAAACCACGCTCAACGTGGCTTTGCGATGTGCTCATGTGACCAACGTGGTAGCGACCGGTAAAAAAAAATACTTTACGCCGCTGATAATATATACAAGAGATTTTAGTGCGAGCGACGCCCATACGCGATTGTGACATGTCTATAATAGCTCTGATGCGCGGATACCGCGCGCGCACACAGGGAAACGTGCAAGCTTACGCGTGCGCATAAAGCCGCACGATGTGCCATAAACCGTTATGGTGCAGTATACCAGTCCCAGACGGTATGAAAGGATGACACGCGCTAACCAGACGCTCTAACTCTGATTCTGATGTCTCGGTGACTTTATTGAAGCCCTAAACGAAGTCTTGCATTCGGTCACGATGCATATGGTGAAGCCGTGGAGAAGCTCGCGACGGCCGTTCATGAGAGCGGCGAACGCCTTTGCCACGCACAACAGGTGATGCCTTTCTGTACAAGGCTTCTCTCAAGAACAAATAGTAGTAGTAGTAAATTTATATAAATTAATTAAAGAGAGAAATGTCTAATAAAATTTGTGATTAAAATTGATAAACTACTAGCACCAACTACTGGCTCCAACTACTTGATAGAAATTCACAAGAGATACGCGACAGATAGATGTTGATAATAATGATATAACAAATGATTTTTTTTAATTGAAATCACTCGTAATTGCTTGAAACCCTTTATCTCCGAGAACATGTTACATCAGTGACGAGATACTACGTGTATATGATTGTTATGTTGCACTGATTTCATCACATTGCTCTGAGATCTTGGACAAGAACACGTAATTGACCGAGACCTCGATGTCTATCGTCGCGGTTTGAACGCACGAAGGTTTGTTGTCGGTTAACACGTATTTCCGCCACTGACGCCGTCAATGACATTTATTATCGGCCAATTGGATAAAGTGTCGACGTCGTGAGTTTGACGAGACAGCGTCTAGACGCGCTTGACATCTTCAATTTCGTCACGTCGTTCAGAACGGCGTAATATTACGTCTTGCAAAAACGAATCGTTCGCGAGGGAGAAACGAGAGAGAGAGAGAGAGAGAGAGAGAGAGAGAGAGAGAGAGAGAGAGAGAGAGAGAAATAATAAAATATTATTATCATTGTTGTGGTTGTTGTTTATATACTCTTTTTTTCTCTAGCAGTTAAAATATTATTATTTGGAAAATATCAACCTTCACGAAACTTTAATTCTTAATAAAAGTCGACATTATATCCAACCGTAAATGCTCGTAATTGTTTAATTGTTTTTCTTTATATCTCAAGTCATTTAGTTAAGTTCTTTTATATAAATTATCTTGGCGCAAAAATTGCGAACAATTTAAATTTAATTTGAAAAATAATTTGAACTTAAACTTACACAACTTTAATAATTTAATTTAGGTAATTTAAGTTAAATTAAATTAATTTTGATTTAAAAAATTTTAGTTTAATTCGAATTATATATTTTTAAATTATTAATGTAGTTCTTTTCTTTTTAAAGATACTCCCGTTACTCCAGCAGGAGTAACGGACCGGCATAATTTTTTCCACCGTTCCCCCTTCTCATCATTCGGTCTGTCATATTGTCCCACTGACACACGCAGAGTGACCCAGCGACATACATACTCGACGGGTTTGGATCCTTTAACCCTCTCTTGGGCATTTAGAATCATTTATGAAGCGAGAATAAGCATTTATTCGCGGCCGATCGGAAAAGAATTCGATTTTTCTGTCTGCTTGCCGGCAGCAAGTTCTCTTATCTGAATATCTGAGCGGCCCTTCCTCCTGGGTTCAATCGGGACCGAGAATCGACGCGACGCTTTGACGGGTAAGGATGATCTCAATTAAACGGGTTTATTCGAGTCGACGGGGGGGCCGGCGTCGGAGCAATAAGGGACCGACGGGACATCTGAATACGAAATCAGTGGACGGCTACGTGAGGTGTGGCGACGACGATTCTCGAGGCGATCGCAGGGGATGAAGTAGCATGGGGTGAATCGTGCGCGTCGTGTCGCGTGAGAAAGAACACGGCGAAGAGCCATGAATATCTATCCGCGGGGCTCTCTTCGGGGTGGTGAATGTCCCACGTGACAATCGCGTCGGCCACCTGAGGTTACAGTTCGCCGATTCAGAGGGATGGATGTTCTCCTCGAGTCCTCGTTATGCAACGCGTCCGTGACGCTGCCCTACGCAATAAAGGGTCGCTTGTGCGGTCAGGTGCGGTCATCAATGCCGAAAGATTAACGTGAAACTGGTCGTCATTCAAGTTCGGAGAAGGGTTGCGCGGCCCCTTTTGGACCGCGTGCGCCGCTGCAAATAACAATCTCAGGCTCTTTATCGGTAGACAAGGGCGGCAAAACGTTGACACAATTCTCTTCAAGAAGAGAAGGGGGGAGAGAGAGAGAGAGAGAGAGAGAGAGAGTTTATTTTTATACGGAGTTAATTTTCCCCCAGCTAAAGGTTCATAATGTTAATTGTTACTCTCTCGAATTTAGCTCGAACAAGTCTCGCTGATTCGAAACAAATTATTTATTCTTCTTAATAATTTAGAATACGTGTACACACACACTCTCTCTCTCTCTCTCTCTCTCTCTCTCTCTCTCTCTCTCCCCTTATTAGAACCCGAAATGACAGCTTAAACATTCTCCGAACAAAGTGAGTATTCTAGACATTGTCAAACGGAAACACTAATTCTTAGTACAATTTTACATATGCGTACGTTATTTACATTATATCGTTATGTCGTTGTCATGTTTTCGTACGTCATATTTTCTTAAAGTGAAATCTCGCTGAAAACGAGAAGAAGCTTATTCGAATCGCGAATAGCGAAAAGTGTACGCCTTTTGAATCGCGATTCGACCTGACATCTTGATGCGAGCGAGTGTCCGCGGAAAGGTGTTAAAAGTGACTAGAGACAAGCCGGTAAAATTCTTGGCGCGCGCCCGAAATGTAAATCGTAGAGGTTGAAGAGGGTGGAAGTATGAAGCGAGACGACGTCTTTGCAAACTATCGCGTCAAGATACGTGAACTGGAGGCAACGCGGTTTGAATTAATGAGCAAAAAATAGCGAAATCATGAGCGATTGCCCGAAGAAGCGCGGTCATTCTCCCGCCTGAGCCCCCTTTTCGCCGGCGTTGCAAAGCAGTTTTTTTTCTCAGTGTCGTCGACGCCGCCAGTCGTTAGCTGCTCTTTCCCGTACTAATCTCAACGGGTATCCCCTGCAGCCTGTGTGCGAGCGTGATGCGCATACGGCAGTATTATAATGAGGTGTGGATTGTAAATGAAGCTTAATGACGCCAGCCCGGCACGGCCATTTTTCAACGTTTCGCTACGAAGGGACGGATACGAAGGTATCGCGGCGCGGCGCGGCGCGGCGCGGCGCGGCGCCTCGCGAGCGAGCGTGTCCACGGTTCCACACCTGCGATCGCAAAATGCACGCGATAACTCGCTTTATCATTCCGCATCAACGTCCTTAAATAGCACAATTTGTTACCGCCGCCTATGCTCATTCGCATCCTAATCTCACGGATCCTCCATAAGCGCGCTCTAACGTGCAATCGCGAGCACGCTCGTCGCATTCCCTTCGCGAGGTCCTAACCCACATACGAGGGACGGCAACTCACGCGTCCGTTATATTCGACGAGGGCGCGGAAAGAAGAAGGAGGAAAGAAAAGGCAACGTGAACACGACGTGATCCGGCCGCGGCCGAAAATATTTGAATACGCGGGTCATTTATCAGATGGGCAATTGCCGCGACAGAACCCGTCCCGTCCTTCGGATGGGGTTAGGGGGGTAGCTCACCGCGCCCGGAATTCTCTCAAGGCGCTCTGCCACAGAGTCTCGAGGCTGGTCTATAAATGTTATTTGTTGGCGATACGAGTATATAATAACCAGTATCCTCTTCATGATTTCAAAAGCGCGATCGTCGCGAGAATCGCGTCGACGTGGCGTGAAACTCACGATTCATTCATCTCTGTTCACAAGTATAACAATATCTTTTATTTTATTTTCAAGATACTTTATAAATTCGAGTCGATATACAGAATTAAACTTAGAATTAAATTTAGACTTTACGTGCGCGTGATCAACAACAGGCAAAAGTATATTTCGCATCAATTGAAATCTTTGGTTATTTCTGTTGAGGTTCCTGCGCTACCGCTTAGGGGTTAGAATAGCAGATGAGAAACAAAGCAGTTTCTTGCGAGACGATGATTTTCCACCGCGCGAACACCCTCTCGTCCGTTACACTTGCTCTGTTGGCGGGTAACAAAGACCCGTTCATCCCTCCATTGTTGCGCGGCACGCTGCTAAACAAGGGATACTGCGGCGGGGGTTGGAGGGGGGGGGGTGGAAAGGAGAAGAAAAGTTGCAGACCAGTTTCTAAATTATCCTGTTATGAAGTGTCGCCACTCAAGTATACCACATTTGTATACGAATTGCTCGCTTGCGGCAATGCTTTGAATTACATTCTCTTCATTCGCCAAGGAGAGATGTATTGTGTTCTTGTTTGATTTCTTCGCGTATTACGGGACATCCAACCCCCCGTCAATAAACAGTCGTGACGTGAAGCGGGGCTGCGAGATGGCTCAGTGTACTACACGGGTCACTTCTAAACCATGCTAAATCACAAACGAAAATATCAAGAACAGTATTGATATTTCGCAATAAAATAAGAGTGTAGCGGTGGTTTTTATCGCGATAATAATCGCCGCATACGGCGGATTTCGTTTAGCGAAATCGTTAAATCGGCAGGGAGGAATAAGCCCGCAAAATGCATGAGGTAAAATTTGTTCTTAGTTACGAGTTCGCGATTGAGCAGCTGCCTGAATGATGTTGTCCGCTCGAATTCCGCGATATGGGATCGTTCAGAGGAATCGAGATAGAAAATACTTATTCTCTGAACGAACTGGCCTCTTGCGAGGCAGGGAGAGAGAGAGAGAGAGAGAGAGAGAGATAGAGTGAGAGGAGAGAAGCGGGGCCACGGCTGGCACGACGGACAGCAGAAGTCGAGATTCGGTTTTTGCGGTCGGCTATGCGAACAGCTCGCGAAGAACCAACCTATCGATTTACTCGAATGAGAGCGACCGTCACCGTCGTTGAAAGTTGGTCCGCGCAAAAACTAGTATTGGATTAACGCGCAGAAGGAGAGCCCAAGGGGTTTTTAGTGCGTCGAAGCGATTCGCCAGCGGAGACGCCTGAAGTCTATGAAGACGTCGCGCCTCTCGTGAATGTACGTCACCGCGACGGACCCTCACATGCTTTTTGCAAAATACCCGATTCCTCATTCCCATTTTGTTTGGTGACGTTTAACGACGAACTTCTTACTCTCTGTAAAGTGTTTTCAAGAAACGCAATGACGATTGACTTCCGAACCGCGATATTGAAAACATGAACATCGATCGCAAAATATACAGTCTCGCAAAATTACAAAGACAAATTTGTAACATTCCTTTGTATTTCAAAATAAACATACATATGTGTAATACTATTTGTAATACTATTTGTTAATGTATTTCGAAACACTCGAAGGAACTTAAAATATCATAAATTTGCATTTCCATTAATTCAAAAGTAGTTTCTGTCAATTTTACAGAAAAATTTGTTGCATTGGCACGTATGTATATTGTATATATGTGCCTATAACATCGTTAACTATCAAGTTCGCATCACGATCCGAAGGAGGATGTCACGCATGTCGAACGGCAGGAGTTCCTTGCGCGCGCACATGATCGAACTGTTGTATCCACAACATTAAGACCGTCATCGTAATCGTAATCACCTACATCCCGGATCCGTGCCCACCCTGAGTTCTCTTCATCATGTCCGCGATAAGTGGTTGTCGTTTGCTCGGCGACTGCCGCCACCGACTGTCTTCCTTTTTATCGGAACTTCATTTGTACAAGTCATTAAAGATCCGCCATCCGTGAACGACGTTCGTGATCGAGCCTTGCGACTCTATCGAATTCGTCTCGTATGCTCCAACGTCTCTGAAATGTCTGAAGCGTCAAGAACATGGAGCTTGCCGATCGACAAATTTCTGTTTTACACAAGAGACAAAATAGCGTTCTTATGCCGGCTAATGTTTTTACGTAGCGACGATATTTTCAAGAGAGAAGCACTCTCTTTTCTTTGTCAAACTTTATTTTTTAGCTCAAAATATTTTGTTGCAGTGCGAGATCTCTTTCTCTCCCTCTCTCTCTCTCTCTCCCTCACTCTCTCCCTCTCTCTCTCTCTCTCTCTCTCTCTCTCTCTCTCTCTCTCTCTCTCTCTCTCTCTCTCTCTCTGAGCTTATAAAATTAATAACTTTTGATATTTTAACATTAAACGATAATATTCGCAATTCCAAAATATAAAACATACGTGATAAATGTACGTAATATATAAATAATGTCTTGTTTTATACTGACCGACCCGTTCTAGATATTACGCGACAACCTCAATTCTTTTATAAAATGTCGCTTGGAAATGGTTATGGTGCAAAAACACGACAGAAAATCCACATACGATCCTCTTCATCATCATCCTCCATTACGCCTCGTCACGATTTCTTCTGTTCTAACGCTTGGTATGTTTCCACAGTCCTAAAATAATCTCAGAGAATCATTTATCTTTGAGAACGAGTGAACGTGAGAGAACATTACACCAAACGCACGAAATTAACAGAGCTAAAAGAGACGGTCTGCGAGAGAGGAAGAGTGAGTGAATGAGTGAGTGAGTGAATGAGAGAAAGACAGAGAGAGAGAGAGAGAGAGAGAGAGAGAGAGAGAGAGAGAGAGAGAGATTTGTGAAATCTAAGAGATTCTTCCGCTCATAGTCTGCAGAAAACGTACCGTTCGAACGTCTCTCGTACTTATGCTAATTGTAACCAGAGAAAAGATTGAGACTCATTTTTCAAATGTGACCTCATGCACGCCGTGTAATATACAATCAATGACAACAAAATTGCAACAATTTATGTTTCTATTTTCAATGAAATTTCTCAATACATCCATATCTAGAGGGAAAATTAGTTGTTTAATTGTACAGAATTATAACCGCATAAGTTTCAACAAAGTTTAACGAGGAAAAAATTGATCTTTCAAATCACGCAATTATTTTACGCAAATGTATCAAGTCGCTCGTTTGGTAATCTTCAGAAGATAAATTTTCGTATCGGGTGTCGCGGATGCGCGACAACTTTAAAGTTCATCGAGATCGTGCAAGATGTTACAATCTTTCTGCCACTGACTACGTATATTTATTAGAATCCCGTAATTGCTGCTTGGATAAATCGGCTCGCGATATTTTGCCACTCTCGGTTAACATCCCGGTACCGAGCGATACGCACAATATAAATTAATCGCGCCGGGATTATCAGCGATCCCTGTATGTATATTTATCGTCGCGTTTTAAGTAATGCGAAACTCGCGCATGGACACGAGGCGAGCGTTTATTATGTATGAAACTTTCTCCGCTCTCTCGATATCGATTCCTCTCCCGCGTTAAGTCGCATGCTCTTTTTTGTGCCACATCACGTATGCGCCGTATGTTATCGCACAATGCGACCGCAAATGCATTTATCGGATGCAGCCCCGAAGGCGACGCGGCGGAGCTGCGCTGTATATCTTCGCGGGCATCTCGGTCAGGGAATTCTGAATAATTTGCTTCGTCGGTTGTTGTCAGGGGATTCGGGTCCCGTAATACGTACCCCGGGTGAGTCCTTCGTCGTCGACGCGGTGTATTCGCGGCGTTATCGTGGGACCGTAAACTGATATGCTCTAAGTGAAATCTCTTCACTTGAGATTACTTCACTTTTCAGACTACGTTTGCGCAATTGTCTCTGTACTCTGTATGTAGCACGTATGTAGCAAATTTTCAAATTTAAACGAAATTTAGACGATGCTCGAAGGTAAGCTCAAAATTGAAATTTAAGTATTTCACGACAATAACGGCAACGTTGTAATTTATAATTATGCGATTCTTATGCGGTAATTGACCAGGTAGTTTATATATATATATATATATATATATATAGACTTTGTACCTTTGTATCTCTTTATTTCTTCTAAAGGAGCAAATAATCAAATGAAACAACAAGTAAGTTAACAAGGAGGAGAACCGAATCAAATCTGAAATCTTTGCAGCTGCGGAGTGAACTCGTGCGTCGACGTTGGAATCTCGCGGAGTGTTCGCGACAATAAAACCTTACCTTACCAAGCAGCACGTACGTCGCGATGAAGTTCAAGGAGTGCGAGAGGTAGTCGGGATTCCCGTGCGGCAGTCCCCGCAAATTCATCACACGGCAATTATTTTACTTCTGACCACGTCAAGAGCTGTTAGGACGAATGTAAGTAATTGACGTACTTAAATGGCGATGTGCTCGGCGAATTCCGCCGAGCGAGAGGAACTAAGTAGCGCAATTTCATTGCGGCGAAAAAAGCGTCGTTAAGTGTTTGAGAAACGATTACGCCGCGATTCTGGCCAGAGGCCAGACACAGACGGGCTGAGAAAGGGCACCGAACATTCGTTCAGCATCAAGTTTCCTTTCGCGCGAGTCATTTGTAGGTATTACGTATTTTAGTCGCACTTCATCGACGCGCTCGACAAACTCCCGTCCATTTCTCGTCCATATTTCTCTTGCCGCAAACACCGGACCGACCGTTTACCGTCCTTGATACGCTGAAGAACAAAAGAGAAGACCGACGAGAAATAAAAGTTACGTGTCGCGACACACCGTTCGCTGAAATTAATAGCTGTCGGGAGTCTCGAAGTGTTTCTCACGAATGCATCAAAGACTCCCATCTGTCAACATCAGTCCTCGCTCTGACCGTGCTGACCGTGCTCTACGCACGCGCGCTCGTGCTCGTGCTCGAGGCGAGGTAAGCGTGTGGACGATTTTTATCTAGATCCGCTTCTGCCCCGAAAATTCCAACGAGATTCGGCGAGAGTTTTTGGTCCGCGGGCGATTAGGCCCGGAGATACGGGTTTCGGAGCAAACAAACAAGAACAAGCGCGCGCTCGACTACCTATTCTCCGCGCTCGCTATGAATCCTTACCGTGTTTCTTTTCTTGTTTCTCTCGTGCCGCGCGGCAGGTGCACGCACATACATACACGCGCGCGCATGCATGCATGCACGCATGCACGCGCACGATCGTGGAATTACTCGAATGTGACAAATATGCCAAACATCCGCCCCCCAGTTGTATGGGGAAGAGCCGTGCGAGGGGAAATATTTTCTCTTCGCCTCGGTGCGAGATGACACGAGACTCTTGTTTCCCGCATTTTGGATCCCGCAAAGTCTGACAAAAACTCTGTCGTCTGTTCTGCGCAAGTGTATCGCGCCGTCACGCTAAAAATTATCGGCAATTATCGCACACGAGTCGACGAGTCACCGCTCGTAGCGAATAACTACGTACTACAAATTGGAGGAAATTGGAGGAGCGCCTCGGGAACCGGTGCGCGGCGAGGATGAAAGCCTATTGGCGGAAATCATTTTCCGAGCGTTTACGTCGGGATCGATCGCCCGTTCTGTCGCGACTTCGATAAACGACAATTTCAGCAGGGACATATTGCCGGTGTATTGTCGGAAAACTCGATGTTGAGTGCACTCGAATTTCGGTCAAGTTGGGAAGGCGTTCCGGTCGCCTTCCTATTGTCGCACTTTGAAATCGTTTGATGTTCGGGATGACATTATGCTGTTTGATTCTTCACTCTCGCACCTTTCGCGACGGCGGCAGTGATTCTCCCCCGTCCGTTTTTTGACATCTGGATAATAAGATATATTTGATGGTATTTGTGTGTTCTCCTCTGAAATGCAATTGTTTTCATAGATTTTTACAATTTTTGCTACTTGTTGTTATTAATATTTAATTTTATTCCTTAGTGGACGTAAATTTTTATCAATCTTTTATTGCCTATTGTTACTGTTACTGTTATTTTTGTTGTTGTTGTTGTTGTTGTTGTTGTTGCTGCTGCCATTTTGCCATTACGAAAGATAGTAATGACGCGAGAGGCGAATCCAGTATACAACAAGACACATTTTTATATATAAATACAAATTCAACTTTTTCTTCCAAAAATGATATGATGAATGTTACCGGGTACATGATGTGGAGACCAACAAAATAAACTGAGATGTTAAATGATGGAATATTAGTTGTAAAATTTCTTCTTAAATGTGAGGACAGTGACACGTTGGTACAAGTTGAGAGCCTTTCGCCTTTCTCGCGCGCATGAATAGGCCGAAGGAACTCAATAAAAGTCATTTGACATAGACCGCGCGCCTGGTTTTCAAGTTCATTGATGCTCATGGTTCATTTTTGACGAATGGGGCCCATCTGCAGACAGTCACTTTGTTACGCGTTCTCAGTGCTACCGATAGACTGCTGTTCGAGAGGAAGTGACTTGGAATGAATCGTCTCCACCCTCGTCCGTTATTGGCTAAGTAATTGTTCGGCCTACCGGCTGGGCCTCGCGTACTTTGCGGCTTTTTGGGAAAAAAGAGAAAGGTTATTGCGCTATTTCCATTCCATTCCATTCCATCTCCTTTCAAAGAGCTATTGGAAGATTAGAAAAATCCGAGACATGACCGTGTTTATGGGCAGAGAAAGGAAGGCTTCCTCCTCGTAGACGAAAACTCGGATATTCTTCTCTCATCCACTTTGTAACAGCAACAGTAGTAATAAATAAATCTATTGTGCTCCGGGTCATCGTCGAAGATAGGTAAGCTCCGTTTAACAGACGCGACATTAAATAAATTTATTCGTACACTTAATTCTAAAATTAATAATCCAAATTCTTCTATTCAAGCATATATTTCGCTATTAGAATATATATTTCGTATATTTGGAAGGAGGATATAAATATTTCTTATTTTACAAATTAAGGGAGGAAAATAATGGATTTTATCATTGTGTTTGCTGTCGGTTCTATTATGTGCAACGTGTCGGATTATCTTTTACGCACACTTTTTATCAACATCGTTTGCCGGCCATAGTATCGGAAATCGTTAACGGAACTGACCATCTGCGCGTGTCCAATCCGCTGTGACTCCTCGCTGCGCCTTCCTCTTTTCGCTCATACTCAAGGTAATTCTTGAGATTGTAGAAGGGATGCAGGGGATTTCATTCAATATTACCGGGAACTTTATGAATGGGCAATGCATAGAATTCAACGGGGTGCGGCCATAAGCGAAGATCTAAAGGTCTCGCTGACTTTGTAGTGGCAATTCATTCGGTATTTCGCCGAGATTTAAATCGCACGCTTTTGCGAGAATCTTTGAGAGTCACGCTCCTGTAAGAAGAGATCTTTCTTCAGACAAACCTCTATGGAACGCTCTTTGAAAACTTCGAACATTATATATTTCTTTTTGAACATTATCTTGATATATTTGCAGTCTCTCAAAACATATCTCTCCATACTTAGATATGGTAACGTATCTTGATAAATTTTTTGCAAAGAAATACTAGAATGGTTCGTCGGTGAATTCGGATTCATGTGTGTCTTTTTTAATGTGACACATTAAGTAATTCACGCTTTAGCGTGAAGCACTTAATGTGCCATATTAAGTAATTCAGCGACTAGAGCGCTATCTACGACGAGTACAAGACACTCTCATATCTTTTCCCCAATTCCCACTCCGGGGGAATAATTAACAGTTTCGTCATCGATACTTCAGTCCGGAAATTTTACTCTTGGCACGGTGAGATTGAGACAGGGGAAAGAAAACAAACAGACAAGAGAGAGAGAGAGAGAGAGAGAGAGAGAGAGAGAGAGAGAGAGAGAGAACAGTACAGTACAGTACATCCGATATACCAGCTGCCTCGTTTCGCTGCATCTCGGACGTATTTTCTCGCTTCTCCAAGAAGGCACGTGGGTGGCGGCGTGGCACTTTGCTGGTTTTATGAGACCCTTAAGAATGGTCCCAAGGCCCGTTCATCTCTCTCTCTCTCTCTCTCTCTCTCTCTCTCTCTCTCTCTCTCTCTCTCTCTCTTCCCTCCTACGGTCTTCCCCTCCCTCCCCCTACTTCGTCCACGCCTTCAGACTTTTTGTAGAGTCGCCATTACTCGACAAAGTCCTTTGCCGTTTGGACCCTTGATGGATGCCCATTGCGTGGGCACCGGCGTTCCAGTCAGTCCCGATGGACCTGCGACCGAATCCGTTCGGTCCTGCGTTCCGAGCGGCTTCTTCCACGCTGAAAGGACACGCGTCCATCTTTGTAAATCGTCCGGCTGCCAGGCGTAAGGAAGGGTTTCATCCGTGTATCGCGAAAGCGCTCGCTCTTACAAATTTACAGAACGAAAGCGCGCCGTAAGTTCCATACTTTGTTTCACGCCGGAGGTATTATCGTCCGATCTCGCCCTCCCCCGCTTTTATAACCGGAGATATTTCGCAGAGATAAATGCCGCGCGCGCACCGCCGATGCCAAATTGTGCCATTCATAAGGCGATTGGAATGACGCACATATTTTTAATCTTTCCTCTCCCCCATGTCTAACATGGGAATCGATCGAGTTTCGTTGCAAATTATCGCGAAAACTACAATACATCGTTAACACTTTAAACAAACAAGAGATACAACTTTCATAATGTTATCCTTCTGTTTAAGAAAAGAAAAGAATACTTCACAATTTTTGTCAAACAAAGTATGCAGCACAAAGCAGCAGTATGCAATGACTTTTTCTCTGTACGATTAAACATTTCTCTTCCTTCCGAAAGAAAAAGAGGAAGAAAAGAGAAGAGAGTTTTATTTATTATTTTCATGAAAAAAGGGTGTACATCAACTACACAACACTAGACAAAAAATTCTCCTCTTGAGAGCGGATATTTCTCGGAAACTCTTTGAACTTGCTAAAGTTTCTCGGCTCAGACTAGAGCCGAGGCCGAGGTCCACTGTCATGCGTTACCGCATGATCCGCAATGCTTACGCGCGCGTCAATGATCCGCAGGAATGACCGCGCAGCTCCACCCACACGCGACGATAATAAAGCCACGATTCGTTCGATTCGTTCCAATCGCTTTGCCGTGGATAAGAACTGAAAATTTTTGCGCGCACGTCATGCGCGACCCTCGATATGCAACTTCACCCCAATCGGAATCGGCACTCTCTCTCTCTCTCTCTCTCTCTCTCTCTCTCTCTCGCGTCCTTTTCGAACGCATTTACATCCTCGCATCACCGATGCGATGCGGAGGACACACATCGCCACGAGATGCATTAAATAAAAACGCATTCCAAGTCCCCTTCGTGTCGACCTTCGCGAGAGAGATCTTTGTGTAGTGCACGCTCGTACGTACCTCTTCCTCATCGTAGTAACAAATCCGCCAGGCCGGAAACCAGTTTGCGCATCTCATTCGCACAACGACGACACAACAATTATGCAAAATTTAAATGTTTACCGCCCGCGGCCACGAAAGCGTGTATCATTTTAAATAACGTGCTCGAGCGTTTCTCTCATAAAAAAGGAAAAGAACAACAATAATTTTTATCACATCGTCCGAAGGTACGCATCGTCCGCATGCAATTGCGCATGCGTCTCATCCATGCAATTATCTGTAATTATCATAACGCGAATGGCTCGGGCTGGCGGCGAATCGTCGAACAAGCAAATTACTTTAACCCCCATCCCACCCTCTGCCCTGCCTCGCGAATCTGTGCTTCGAAAACCTCGCCTCGCGGACGCGTAAGCTCGGCAACTCTTCGGTTAGGTGCAATATCCGCGGGGCTAAAATCGCGAGTAATTCGCTGATCGTTCGTGCACGGACTACGAGAGCCAGCTCCTCTGCTGCGCCGCCGCTGCTGCATGCCGCCGGAGTTGTCGAGAACGCGGCGATTGTATTTCAGGACTTTTGCCTTCGAAGTTTTAGAGCGAGTACGAGAGCGAGAGAGTGACGTGCCATGTAATTTCGTGGGCGTATGGAGGGCAGACTTAGAAAGGGTATGGTGTCGAAGAGGGCGGTAAAGAATGAGGAGCATGGGCGCAGAAGTGTTTCTCCGGCGGAGCAGAATATGCGTAGAACAAGACCGAAGCGAGACACGATATGTATTAGACGTTGCAGAGATATGCGTTGGAAATTGCGTGCGGGAAACTGCGTACAATTGTCGATACAATTGTCAGGTTCGAGTGATTTTTCTTGCATTAGATTGAGGGATTGTCGCAATGCACGTCGTGCAATTTCTCCGCTGTGATCTGAACAACCGCGCGAGCAAGAAGGCATGCAATTTCGGGAGAAGGCGGAGGGAGCAGGTATGCCCCTTCTTGCCGCTTCCTGTGGACGTTTGCGACGAGAATTGGCGGAGATCGAAACGCTCTCGGAGAACACTGTATGCTCTTGCAAACAAATGGCCGGCAATTACCTGCAATTTGCCATATACGCCGGTCTCCTCTCTCCTTCTCTCTCTCTCTCTCTCTCTCTTACACACACACACACACACACATACACGCATACGCACACTCTCTCCTTCTTATCTCTGTGGGCTCGCCATCTCTCGTTTTCGTGGCTGTTTTCGGCGCTGAGCTTTCATCCTGAGGCGATACATCGATTGCCGGATAATTGTCAGCGCTCAGCGCCCTGAAAGGACGCAGGTGTAGTGGGGCAACAACGAGCAACCCGCGAGCGCCACGTAAGTGCGTTAATTTATGTATTTCCGCCCAGAGGGACAACCGAGGGTGGGTAACGGAATCTCGCTGTTACGGTGCGAAATATCAGCGCTGATACGAACACGGACATCTATACTCAAAGTGGACCGCTAACAGGCTGAACGACGGGTTAGGAGGACGGAATTTGAGGTAGAGTTAGAGAGAGAGAGAGAAAGAGAGAGAGAGAGAGAGAGAGAGAGAGAGAGAGAGAGAGAGTGTCTTTGTGATACGGAAATTTGCAACAACTTAATCCCGATGTCGCTCTCTCGCCTTAAAGGGGACATCCTCGGCGTCCCCACTTTTTTCTTCTCGTTGTACTTGCACGTGCGCCACGTGACGCGAGTGTCACAGCTGTTATACGCCGCGCCGGCCGCGCCTCTTTCCCCCCTGAAACAGCCTGATGAAAAAGAGAAGGATGACCGTCGCATGACGATGCGCGGTGACGGGCGCGCGATGCAAGGATGAAAAGAAGCGACTGGCTCGCTGTAGCACTTGAGGAAGTATCTCGTATGTCTCGGTCGTTCTCCGATTCTTCCCTATAGACATTTGATACCGAGAACCGCGTTATCTCAGCACCGCGAGAATGCGTATCGCGTGAGCCACTCGTATGTACAGGATCGTGGCTAATGGCCCGTAGATTATCACTCGTCGCACGCAACTCCGATACACAGCCGATGGAGGACTATCGGGACACCCGATAGTCATACACGGGGTGAAAAAGACTGTCGCATAAAAGTAACGAGTTTCATACACTAAGGAAAGTGTGCTTAGTACTTGTATAATTATGATTGTACGATAAAATAAATATATAGTTATGCGAAGAAATTATTTTAACATATTAAAAAGAATTTTACAATATTAGTTTTTAGACTTTCGCGGCTATTGATATAATTTTACAATATTACTACACAATATTATTATACAATATTACATATACGCACACACACACACACACACATACAGTTGATAATTTTAACATATTTATTTCATAGAGTTTTAATATTTAATTATTAATGATATTTTTTATATTAACGTTACCAGACTTTCCATTAACGTACCAGTACTTTCAAGCACACATAGACCGATGTGTTTTTATATAGTTCCGTTCTCTCTTTTATACACATTTTTATATATTATATATATTCTTACTGATTCTTACCAAGTTTTTTGAAATTTCTGATAGACTTTGCGTTACTTTGCGATTAAGAATAAGTTGAAAAGCACATTGGTCCGCGGAATTATTAATGAGTTATATCAGTAGCGTATGAGAACTTATACGAGCCTCCTTTGTCAGCCTTACTTCACATAATTACAGGCATTTGATCATCAACATACTTAAAGTTCCCAATATATGCGCACGTCATTTATTTTCGAGACGCTCCAAGGCTCCACTGGTTTCGCGTCGAATGCTCGAATCCTGATCGAGTGCGTTTTAACTCGCAGTTAAGCGTGCCTTTTTCACTGTCATCGACGTGGCGCGAGCAAGCGTTATTTCGAGGGACCTCGAGAGAATAATTAGGCATGCACGGAGGCCTCTTCGTGATTCGCGACCGTTTCGTCAATTCTGCTTATTATATCGGCCGATTCGTTGCCGACTCGGTACGAATATTGACTTTTATTTGCCGCAACGGCCAGAGAGAGAGAGAGAGAGAGAGAGAGAGAGAGAGAGAGAGAGAGAGAGAGAGAGAGAGAGAGAGAGAGAGAGAGAGAGAGAGAGAGAGACTTCCGGCACCTATTCCTGCAATTAAATGCGTCACCGAAGCCGACGCCACACGAGTCCGCAAATATTTTTTCAAAACTAAAAAAACCTCAGCCATGCTCGATATCGCGCATTGAGATATTTTCCATACGGCTTAGTCTAATCGCACCGGATAACGCGGCGCATCGCAAAAAGAATAAAAACAAACTTTAAACAAAATACAAACATTCGCACACCTGCCGACGCGCAAACACATCCTCGGTGGGAAATGTAAATAAGTTCTCAGTATCTTTGTGCGTTTCTCTTTGTTTATTTTTACCCACTTCAATATCGATTTAGAGGTATCGTTGTCAAAAATACTTGTACATCGTCGTACGTGTTTGTCTGTCTCACAAGACTGAGACAAAATGTCGATCGCTGAAACGACTTACACGATAGAATTTGTGCGATTTTCTCGTCAAAATTTTGTGAAATAATTCACAAGATAAATCCGAAATTTACGGCACGCAGCTTCGCGCGAAAAATCTTCAGTTTACATTTTCACTTATTTCCGTTATTTCGCAAATTAGTAACATAATCTAACATCAGAACAATCAGAAAAGAAGAACGTCACTTTATAAAAGTTATACGCGTTAAATATGTATGCATTAGGCACGTACCCATTAATTACAGCCATATCAGCTCTAGCGCTAAATATCTCATTAGCTCCTAATTATCTCATTGCAATTTTAAGTCGTGTATCCTCGTAACTCGTTTCATGCCATTTTCCATTCATTTGCTATGAAGGCTTGGGCATAATGTAATGCGCACGATGTGCGCAGTCGGCCGGTGCGTTTGCCAATGCATTATGACCAAAGATGCACCGGGGAAAGTGCAGCGCCGCAGGGAGAACGAGATATAATGGATCAACGTAGGGGGGGGGGCACGCGGGGATTTGCTTAATTGCAATTAATGAGAGAAGATAGCTCGGTGGAGTCACGTGAGTTAAGGATTACTAATGTGCCGACAGGATTAACGTTCGTTGAATAATGTTCGCTCGTGCCAGTGCGCGAGTACGGCACTTATTTCGAGCACACCGAACTTGCCGAGGACGCATTCATCATGTAAATTACGATGTGGATTGCTGTGGATCCTACTCTCTCTCTCTCTCTCTCTCTCTCTCTCTCTCTCTCTCTCTCTCTCTCTCTCTCTCTCTCTCTCTCTCTCTCTCTTGGTTTCAACTTTATTTCTATACGCGTAATTATAATACTACGAAATTAATATTGTTAAAATTCACATTTCAGTATGCTTTCTCATGCATCTCGTCGTCATTTGAAACTTCATCGCTATTTCCTACGACAACTATTGCGATATATCCGCATTTCGACTTTTATCCACTTTATCTCCGATTTAATTCGAAGCGAACAGAAATCCAATGTGCGCACGCGTTTCGAAAATGTGCGCACGCGTTTCGAATTTTTGTTCCCCGGTTTCCGCAATACCGTAAATTTGGTCGACCACCCACGCAACGCATGCGTGGAGTATCGCAAGGGTAATGTTGCGTTTACCGAGAGACTTTTCGCCAAGGCAAAATTCTCCGGCACGATCGAAATCGGAGCGCCTTGCTGCATTCCCTGATAAGCCGTCTCAATGTGCGTCAGACCCGTTTCGCGTGGGAGTGAGTGCGTGCGTGCATACACGTGGCGTTTACCGACCTGTACACGACTATTTGCGCATAAGTAACGCTGCTGCCACGCGCAACGTAGGGGGAAAAAGCCGCCGCCGCGCGCGGCGCAAGGCGGCTCGTCTGATTGACCGGATTTATGAGGTCTACTTATCGCGTACTTACCGTGTTGTATATCAACAATGACACCCGCACCCGCGGGCGCTCCTTTCCGTCCCTGCGACCCCGGCAGGTCATTTTTATGTCCCTCCATTCGCCATCTTCCGTTTTTCCCCTTCTCGATTCTCTCTCTCTCTCTCTCCCTCTCTTTCTCTCTCTCTCTCTCTCTCTCTCTCTCTCTCTCTCTCTCTCTCTCTCTCTCTCTCTCTCTCTCTCTCTCTGTCCGTCTCTCTTTGTTTCTCTCGTCCTTTCGTATGGGTATGTACCGCATGTAAATTGCTGCTAAATGGAAGCTCACGATATCGCAGATTGCGAGAAAGAAGTTTATTTTGTACTGCGATACTTGCCCTGAATTTCTTGCAGTGAAATAGTGGTTGAAACAGTAGCGAAACTATCACAATAAAACACACACATGAGCAAATATTGATTCAACTGAAACTTCTTGCGGATTTTTAGTTCACTCTTTAATGCATTGAGTTTGCGGGAAAATTCGTGAGGATCTAAAACTATTGAACTTGGTGATATATACACGTACATAATTCGTGACTATACTCCCCAGACAGCCCAAGATGGAGCAATTTCTCTCTCTCTCTCTCTCTCTCTCTCTCTCTCTCTCTCTCTCTCTCTCTCTGTCTTGAAAGAGAGAGAGAGGGAGGGAGAGAGGGAGAGAGAGAGAGAGAGAGAGAGAGAGAGAGAGAGAGAGTGAATCCAAGAATCTCCATCATGCGCGTATTTGTTAGAAAGAACGAAGCACAACGTCGTAGCTCTCCAAAGCCCGCCGAAGCAGCCCGTTTATTATATTTACATGCTACATTAGTATCGTATGCTTAACCGTTCTCAAACCGCAGCAATTTCGTCCGCCACGAAAATTTTCTGCCATATTATACGACGACCACGACGAATAAGCGGTACAACGGTATACGCCTTCGTGGTCAAGGGCCGATCTCGAGTCGCGTCAGGTACAAGAGGTAGTAGCTGGTGAGGACAAGCCGGTAACGACGCGACTTCCTGAAACATCGTCCGACGCTAACGTCGGAGTAACGAGAGAGATGCGCACGCGTGCGTTAAACAATTTATTAATGAACAGACGATACGGGCCTGTCTGAATATAAATGCATCGCCGGCGTCATCGTAACGGCGCGGCAACACACATGTCGCGACGATATCTCGGCGACTTCTGGACGTCTCAGGCGCCAGGCGCCAGGAAACGCCAACGTCACGTGTCACGCTCGTCAATCACGGCGACAGGAAGGGGCCTGTAGGATCCGCGTGATTCCAATCGAAATCGGTGTCGCCGGGAGCCGGAACCGGAACTCGCGCGCGTCGGCGCGGCGCGGCGCGGCGCGGCGGAGGCGTACGTAGCGAGCGCTAAAAAGAAAAGACGCACAGAGACGCGCGCGCGCGATACTCGATACGTTGCGCTAAGTTGCGTATACTTCGTATGCGTTCATCAATTTCACGAATGTTGTATCCCACGCTGACAAGCGGCGCGTGTTTGATTTCGATGTTTAAATCAACGGAGCTGTTCCCCACCGAGCCAATTCGTCTTGTACAAGTTTTCCGCGAAAGTTTCGAGCCCGCTTAGCTCGCTAGCGCCTCGCTCGTGTCTGGGGGATCAAGGAGACATCTCACTCTTTGGCGAATTGGGAGGCGACTTGACTGACACTTGTCGATGGTCTTTGATTTCCGTGTCTCTGTATCTCTCTCATCTCGTTTCACTGACTTTATATCGGAAGTCACTGTTTAAACTGTGTTTGTTACAATCAGCTGCTTACACACGTAGCTTATACGTAGCTTTATCCGCCGCAGTGTCATCGCGCGCGCGCGATTCAATAAACCGATGCTTCAATAAAAGACACGTATGTATGAAGTAGCTTGACAATTTTTCTCATCCGCACACGCACATCACAGTGAAACGACATGACTATTTCTCTCCCGATTAAACTCAATCAGCTTGTTTTTGCTTTGTTTGTCGAGTAGCACACCTTGCGGAATCCTGTTTCGCAGTCAGGCCGTTAGGTATCAAGTTCGCGAGGTAGAGATTATTTTGTGTTTCCTCACGAGAGCACCTCTGGCGACTATACGGTTCGGTGAACGTCAAAGTCCGTAATCTAATATTTTTGGATAGGACTGTAAGCAGGCACCACTACCGGCTGGCTCTCAGTGATAAACTCCAGGGGCTCGTCGACGATGTCGCTGGATCAAACAATGGAAACACGAGACTCTGGACAGATTCAATTGTTTCGAGCACGTTGTTTTAATGCGAGAGATGCCATAGACCTCCTGCCGAGCGATGGCGTAGAGGCAGAGAAATGCCGTGAATGTCAAAAAGGTAGATTGTCGTGAGAATATTATAATGGTGAAACGCGTCTATCTCGTCACATCTCGTGCACATTTAAGCCAAGTGTGCGAAATCATCAACACATCGGCCACAATGAAAGTCACCGGACACTATGTGTCCGAAATTACCTCTCATTTTCAATAATCGGAGAAAATTTATGGGACAAACTGGGGGCAGAATTTTGGGACGCAGGATGCATACATTTCATCCCACGTCCACGTTAGTAAACTTCCTGCCATTCGGTGGAAGCGAGAGTTTCAGATGGCGAGGCAGGCGCCGTGACTTTGTTAATTTAACGGTTTAAAAGGCCATCGGGAGTAATTCATATACCAGATTAGGAGATTGGCGAAGGGCGGGGAGGGGAGAGAGCGACGAGAAGCCTGCAGGATGGTTATCCAAAATATGCAATTTCCGAAAATATCCCCCGCACACACGGAACGCGGAAATTACAGGGTGGAAAAGAAGTCCTTAGGGCTCCTTCGTCGACGGTCGTTGCGGACGTTTCCGAAAGTCCTCGTGACGCCGTCGTAAATGGCAGCTGTCTGCCCGAAATTCCTCCGCAGATAACCTCTTTTCCTATACGACCGTTTTACTGCCCGTCAAGAATCTGATTCGGTCCAATCAAAACATAATCACGTGAAATTAACGAGTAATCGCCTGCCCGGGGACTAATTTGAAATTATAGTCATCGCGCGACGTTTTTCGGATCTGTCTCTCTCTCTTTCTCTCTCCCCCTCTCTCTCTCTCTCTCTCTCTCTCTCTCTCTCTCTCTCTCTCTCTCTCTCTCTCTCTCTCTCTCTCTAGAGACCGTCATCCCCGATAGATAATTGTTCGCAAGACGCAAGACGCAAGTTAACGGAGCAATGTCCCACGAGATTCGAAGAACCGCTTACGAAAATCAGCAAACGTAGCTAAATTTAGTCGGATCTGCGGTTATATTTTTATTCTCCGATCGTATGAAGCCGAATGTCAACATTAAATACACTCGCGCTACTGTGTCCATGACAGATTTATGAATGAAATAGCAGGAATATGAATGAGCGTTGTGTCGGCACGAGTCTGGAATACCAATAGAAGTCGAAATAAATCCCGCACGCCAGCCTTCTCGTCTCATCTTTTCGTTACGTCAATCGATACCGTCGCTGAGACGCCAAACATGTCAATTTTACGCTAATCAACACAGGCACTGCCTTACGCAGTGCGCGGTACGTCTTTGCGAGAGTAAAGCGTCAGATTGTTCAATTGTTGAAAAGGCACCTAGTTTCTCAAATAAATAACTTTAAAATAAATTGGCACTCGGGAGACGATTTGTCCGTCTGATGAACGACACGCGGCTACATAACCTGGTATTAACGAAAAGACGGAAAATGGAAGAGGATTTTCCGAGTTTGCACCTTGCGTTAATTACGGTCCTTCGGCAGGGAAAGGCATACTACCTT
This sequence comes from Harpegnathos saltator, assembly GCF_003227715.2. Lineage (NCBI taxonomy): Eukaryota > Metazoa > Arthropoda > Insecta > Hymenoptera > Formicidae > Harpegnathos > Harpegnathos saltator. Next base: position 115,868 of record NW_020230604.1, on the reverse strand, counting down.
AACCGACAGAGAGAAACGTTGTGACTCTCTGTCGAAGAACGAAGGTCCCTGCGGTCTGTAATTTTGTACAATTACGCGATTTGTGCGCCTCCCATTCGACGTGTCTCACGTAGAACAGTCCACAGTGTGTCTCGGCGTGAACGACGTTAACGTAACGTTTTACGGTGTTTTCAGGAAGTCCCTGGTCACAACCGAGATTATCCGAGATCTTTGAGTGACCGGCCTCAATTATGAGCCGAGGATACGCTGCGCGCGAGAGCCCCGGTGAGTTAATTGATACTTTGGCTCCAAGTATAATAATAATCACAGTTGTATGAATCAGCGTCCCGCACGCGCCTATTACGCGCCAGTCGCTTTGACATTTGTATCATATTGGAAATTTATTATCCCGTTAGAATAGTGGCAAATATGCGCCGCGATTACCCATTAATGTCCGATGCACGCGCACGACGCGTTGTTAATTACACACACACTCGCCGCATACTTATCAGAACAAATTCTTAAATTCTTAAATTACATGCGAGAAAAAGCAAGGATGCAATTGAAAAGGATTGCTAAATCTTTTTGTGAGCTCTTGTTGAATGTATAAAAGAAATCAATTGTCCATTTGACTATCTTTTTACGTTTAAAGTAGTACGTTTTAAGTTTAAAGTCAATAAAGTGTATCAATGTTGCGTCCTTGGACATTCTTAAATTAATATACGTGTGTATAATATATATACATGTGTGTGTGTGTGTGCGTGTGCGTCAATGTCACAAAATGACACGTCATTGCACATTATATATTGGTTATTCTTGCAATTCTTGCAAATAATTGGCAACTTGTCAAGATCTGAGACTCAAGATCTGACACTACAACAGAAAGATTTTTGTCTAGAAGATTGCGCTCAAAGTGCGCGTTTACCGTCGGCACCATAAATCGTGCGATTTGTGTGATCCAAAACATCACTTTCACGCGTGTGCGTCGAGGAGGGAGTGAGAGCATAAACTGGGCCGGATAAGCGAAAACTCGTGGTTTTATCGAAACAGAGATGGTTCGGAAAGCTCGGTCGCGTCGATCGACGTAACGTCGATTCGGGGTAGACGCATTGCCATGCGTGCCGCACGATGATTTCTGAGGTTTCCGAGAACGCTTATTTGTAATACAAACTTTTACATGGTATTATGAAAATGAGCGCGCTTCGATGCCTCATTAGTGGCACTAATAGGAATCCCTTCGTGGGCGCCTCGTCCCTACAAGCCCTAAAATTATCGTAAACTCCACACGGTCGTTCCGTGAAAAGTCCGAAGATCATTCTTACGAGGAGGAAGACTACGTTCGGCGCGGTAATTTCAATAATTATGCTACTTTATAGGAAATTTAGACGTGAGCTTCACATCCCCGTGTGCTTCTAAACGAGGAAAGCGTCGGCGACATTACGTAACGATTGTTATCGTGCGTGTGGCGATTTTTTAATCGTGTTCCTTAAGAAAGCGCGATTAGTCGAATTCGAAAGTGCACCTGTGATGCAGCTAACCGTCAGACACACCTGTCCGTAAATTGCCATCTACAAAATCGGCCGTGAGGACCCGCACGAGAGTGAGAGCACCTTTCAATTGGTAAACGTAATAACAAAATGACGCATAATTCTATGCTATGTTTAGTATTCCCCTAATTAAACAATTGTGAATTGTGTCGCAAAGATTTGAGATTCAAAAGTACGATAATAAGCTTTCGATAGAAATCAGAGAAAGTGATGTCATGCGCTTTTATTCGCGACTTTATGCGCGATTATATCGTATGAGGAAGAGATTTGCACAAGTCCCAAATTAGAAGTGATGATAAGCGCTTCGTACAGATTGATATATCTGGTAGAGATGGAGGGCGGGAGGGAGGGGGGGGAGAGAGAGAGAGAGAGAGAGAGAGAGAGAGAGAGAGAGAGAGAGAGAGAGACAAAAAAGGAAACGACAGGCGGAAAACTTTCGCGTCGGCACGATGCGCATAGCTCGGTGGGCGTAACCGCTCGTAAAAGCGATTCGTAAAATATGCACGATATGCAGAAACAGGCACCCCCTAATTCAGGCATTAGGTGTCCAATTAAACGAATTCGCCGACCTTTTTCGGCGGGGAGCAAAAAAATCGCCGGCAGGTGAGGCAACGTATTGACGACTGAGAAACGGATGCTACCGCGTGAAGGGTTGGATGCGATCTGCGGGAGAGGGAGAGGGAGAGGGAGAGGGAGAGGGAGAGGCGAGACCAGGAGGAGGGAAGGGGGAGGGGACAGCCCTCTCCCGTGACACGTGCGCCGTGACACGGGAATTTTTACGGTGTCACCCTTTCTCCCGAATCGCTCGAGCCGGGGAGAATCGAGCGCGTACAGACGACTCGTCGCTCGTAAAAAGGTATCGTTGAGATTTACATACCCCAGATTTGGCACGGTTCTCGTGCGGTTTTACGGGACGTCCGTATAGATATTACGCGCATCAGGGTGCACTGGCGCGCTTTCATAATCTTCATGCAAATTATTGAATATGGCGCCATATTAATTAGCCTCACTTTTGGCCTTTGCACAGAATTAATCTTAATTCCAAGTCCAAGTTTCTAAAGTTTCACATTTGCTCAAGTTCTTTCCTCGACTTTGTAATACCAAAGGGATTATTTTCCCGTCGACGGCAGAACGGAATCAACTGTATAGCCACAATTATACCGAATGTTTCTTTTCTCAGTGTATTATCAACTCGACTCGTGCGATACTTATCGGCTTTGTTGTTGCGACTAAATCTAAACGTTTAAACGGAGGATCACGCAATACCTCGGTACAATGTGTCGCAATGCGAGACAACGTAAAGTGGAATGTAAAGTATCAGATTGCGATGGACGCGTTAGACGTGTTTAAGCTTACGTGGAAGGGCCGGCGCTTAACCGCGAGCGATCCTCTTACGCAATGTAGTAGAGAATTATGCGTTATTTGACGAAACCTAATTCTCTTTCTCGCGAATCGCGAAGCGCTTTTTATCAGCGCCGCGTCGATCGATCGAAGCGGCGAACTGATAGATCGCGGATCCTCATTAATTTCGTATGGCATACGAGATAGAAATATTCGACCTGTCTTGTCTACGATAATCCGATCTGCATATATATAATATTCCGTTCGTCATTAATATACGATGTATCATCGTGGCGGGGATTATCGAACGCGCGCGGTCGTTGTACCTCCAGCGGTTATTTGAATAACAATATTCCGACCATTAGACCAGGTCACCTTTTGCGGCACCTAACGAGCTCTTATGCAAATCCGGCTCCATTCTTGCGAGTCACAATATTGAGAGGATTTAACGATTCATTTAACCCGACTTACGCAGCCTATGAAAAATGTAATCGTCGTCGAGGGAACGAGAGACAAGGAGAGGAAGAGAGAAAGAGGGTGAGAGAGAGAGAGAGAGAGAGAGAGAGAGAGAGAGAGAGCGTCGCAAGGGTTGGGAGAAGGAGGAAAGGACGACTTCGACCGATAACTGCGCCGACAAAGTGGCTCGTCGCGAGTACGCAACTAGTCACGACAAGATCGTAGTAAGAAATGGCCAACGTCAGGGAAAGATATTACCCGTCGGATAGTTGTGCGGGTCCTTTCCAGGACTATCGGGATCCATTATGAACACTCTTACTACGGCGACGGAATCGGGGGAATAGAAAGTAGTCTTTCGCTTTATCTCTACGCACACGCAGCCATTCGATACCGCGATACCTTCAGTGCTTCTGAGAGAGGGGTCCCTTTGGCAGCGTGATCGTATTGTAGGGAGAAAATTACAAGTCAAATCGCGCAACTTCCTCGGAATCACGCGCGCACTAGGTCAGGGTCGTCCCGGTGTCCGGAATCCGGTTAACAATTACACATCGCCGGTATATACACGGAGGTACCGTGAACGCGGCTTGTTATACAGGCCAGTATTTTACTGTATCCTTGATATAAATGCTACCATAAATACTGGACCGGTCGATCGCGTCGTCGTCGTTGCCGTCAGTGTGTCTGTAGAGTATTAGATTAGACCTAGCTAGCGGGTTCGGCCGAATGTAAATTCCGGATACAAGAGACATAGAGCCCGCAGCATCTGCCTTCCCGGTATTTTTGCCCTCGACTCGGGTGGCTTGCTGCCTGTTTAGCCGGCTTCTATCATGTCACACCTTCTCTTCCCCTTCCCCCCTCTCTCTCCCCCCTCTCTCTCTCTCTCTCTCTCTCTCTCTCTCTCTCTCTCTCTCTCTCTCTCTCTCTCGATATAATCCAGAAATCGAATGCTCTATTAGCATCAGTGGCGACGTTACATCTCGAGACGGCGGGCCGAAAAAGAGCCGCCTTAGTCCCTCCTAGAGCACAATCTTTACGAAATAGCTGCATCGGAATCGGCGGTTCCCTGTACGCATACGTGGGGCAGAAGCGATGAATGTCTGTCTCTCTCTCTCTCTCTCTCTCTCTCTCTCTCTCTCTCTCTCTCTCTCTCTCTTTCTCTCTCTCTCCCCCCTCTCTCTCTCTCTCCCTCTCTAGGATCTTGCAGAGAATGCAGACGACCGCGAAATCGCATATAAATTAAGGTTTCAACATTTTCGGCGGGGCCCTTTGTCGGACTCGCCGTTGTGTCCCGATGTAGCCCGGTTTTACCTCCTGGGATAAAAAGAAAAAAAAGAGCGGGAGGCGGGAGTTCCACTTTCGAAATCGTATCCGAGATGCGCGAATCCGAGATGCGCTCTTGACCTTTCGCCGGAGAGACGAAGAGGCGCACGAAGCTCGGAGCAGAATTAAACGAACGCGCAGCGATAGGCGCTCTTACTCTTTTTTTCCCCGATAAGACGTAAGCGCAGTATCGTACTGTGACGTAACGACTAAGTGGAAATAAGACAAGAAAACCAGAGAGAGAAAAGGACTCCGATAAATACTCCGTTCATATATACATACATTGCTGCCCATCGCGTAAACGCGACGTCGACGATCCGCGCGACGCATCCGTACAGACACACAAAATAATCTCGCGAGCGATTTACAAAAGTAAGAAATACATTGCACCGCCGTCTCGTCGAGCCCGGCAATGAGCAGCCGAATAAAAACAGAGAACGCGCGTAAAAAACTTGATTTGCACATCTAATATGCTTTTTATTCGTCTCGCGGTGCGCGCGCGCGCGTGCGGCTGTCCGGCCGCGATGATCGATGCGAGCGATAAATCTGCGATCCTTCGCTCTCTCCCGTGTTGGCGCGTCCGACACACTTCGCGCCACGATCGGACCGCGACGTATGCACGAGAGGCTGTTGACCCGAATATCCCACGATTACATCTCGGTCGCATTGGGAACATGGCGATGTAACCCCCCGTGTGTACGTTGGCTCGTAGGTACCTAGGATCAGCTGAGTCATAACAGGTGTACACGCGTGTCCGCGTGCGATCGTGGCGCGAGCAATGAGCCGCTAGTATGAGCGGTTTGAAATTCAACGCCACTAGGCATCAGAGAATAGGGATGTTCCCCGAGAGATGTCTCGGGGAGGGAGCGAACATTTCAGGGCAATAAAATATCTCCGGCTGCTGAGGGAGCCCTAGACATTAATTACCAGTAAGACACTAGTCCGTTAAACCGCCGAAATCAACGGTACTCTTGCCTACCCACGTCTCGCTTAACTCGTCTCAAGCTCGTGTCAATAGTCGTCACTTGAGACTTGTCTCATGTCGGATACTCGAATTGATTTGGAGTTTAGAATGAAATTTAAGTAGGACCTTGGTCGAATCACACGATATTGTATTTAAAATCGCGACCCAACAACAACCCAAAAACATCCAACTCTAAAGTCGGGTATTACTGATCTACTAGCTTACACGGGGCAAGTTTCAAGCAACGATTATTCGTGCGTA